>NW_020273360.1:2312045-2490850 GCF_003268045.1 Sipha flava
TATTATTATTATCATTATTATTATTATTATCATTATTATTATTATTATTTTTATTATTATTATTATTATTATTATTATTATTATTATTATTATTACCATATATATAATTTTACCTGTGCGTGGACTCACGAGTGATTATTAACGCTCCCGGTTTATTAATTTCTCATTAATCATTTTTATCTGCATTGTGTACGCAGTACATAGTATGGCGTAAAACAATGAACTGTTGTGCGCGTTTAATCTTTTAATTCTTTGAGGCAAACACCCGCAATGTTTAATTTAAAAATACTTTTTCAACTGTTGGCATTTGAAAAAAAATTACATTGTTTTAATGTTATGGTAAAATAAAATAAAAACCTGCCAGGACTATTTAATCGTATATGTTTAATATCAAACATGATACGTGTGTTATCTGAAAAAAAAAAGAAAGCGGCAAAACTCCTAGATGGATTTGATTCAGAAATTGGTGAATGTTATTTTTAACTTCAAACTAATGTAGCATTGCTCCCAGAAAACTTGGAGTGAATGTGTATCAATTACTATTTCTAAAAATGATTGATGTAGTAAAAGAACCAATATTTTAATAAGGTTAAATTTTACATTTTTTACAATTATTTAGAAAACTTTTGTAGTACCAACTGGATAACATTTTTTATCAGAAATCTCTTATGGTTGTGATAATCGAAGTAAAAATCGGAAAATCAAGACAAAATCAAGAACACAGATATAAAAAAAAATTTATACTCATTATGATAAAATCAATACATTTTTCGTTTCACTCAGAATTTAAAAATACATCCGTATACCAATAAACAGTAATTTTTTCTTAAATATATAAATATATTAAAAGCCAAATACCATTAACTTGCTGATCACTATTTCTCAACAACTACTAATCTTATGAACTTGTTATTACGAATCGTAGTTCTTCAAATACTCTAGATGTGCAATAAGAAAGGATTTCTCGATAATCGCAAATTTTAGGGTTGAAACTGTTTTGGGTAGGATTTAGAAACTTTTTCACTTTTGGGAAATATATTTTATTTTATGTAATATGTTGTGTTTAACAATCGCCAATCAAGATAAATTAACACACACACACACACACACACACACACACACACACACACATATATATATATATATATATATATATATAATATTTAATATATCATATATTTTGGTGAGTAGTATATATTATATACTACACACCAAAAACATTGCGTTATAACTACTTGTATAAAATAGGTCAAGTATGTCAAATAAGTCAAAAAAATGTGAAGTAATGATTAAACCTTTAAAATACGTGGTACGAGCATAATATGGAAACTAATTAATATGCCATTTTTAATGTTACAATACCTATGATGAAAAATAAGATTAATTGTAATATTAAAAACTTAATTAACATATTGTTTATAAATAACTATATTCATTTACGACATTTATTATATTGATTATTTATTTGTATTTTATTTTACGTCCTCCCAAGCAAACGATATGTTGACTAAAATTTTAACATAAAAGTTAATCTTATTTGTCGTTATAGGTGTTTGTAGTATTAAAAACTGTAATTTTACTTAGTTTCATATTATGTAATATTTTAAAATTTGAATCATTACTAGATTAAATAATGTCACTAAATACACTTTTTTTAAACTGGTTTTTTTTTACGCGAAGTTATAACGAAATAATTTTGATATCAGCTATTTTTTTTTTGTAAAAAACATCATCGTCGTCGCATCAACGAGAGTAGTGTAATATCTATTTTACCTATTATTTACTTATACAATCTTTTTTAATAATAATAAAAAATAAAAATAAAAAAGATACGCGGTGAATCGGGGGAAAATATTATTATATTATATATTATATTAACAACATTTTTTCGCATACAAAAAATCAGACATAAAAGTACTTGAATGTTTTTTGTTGTACCTTTTAAGCCATCTGACCAATCTGCTTGCGAGTTCCTCTGTTCCTATCTGCACAATATTTTGACCGAAGATACCTTATATGACTCCATATGTCAGCCGTTTTTCTCTTAAAACTGATCGATGGATTACCACAAATCAACAAGGATTTTCAATGGTACAACTCTGACTCCTTTTATATTTTTATATTTATATATATATCTATATAGAAGAAAAAATTAATTATTCCTTATGGTATACGCTGTATATGCAATGTGATTTTTAAAATATCTTATATGTATTTCAATGTGTTTGCCCCTTCAGCCAATATGGAAGATTATGAATGATAACATTCAAATGTCGACACCGAGTGTAGCTATAATCACTTTCGAACGTAGTTGACTTTGTTGAACACAATCGCGTGTGGTCCACATGTGCGTTAAGCACATCTACGGTTCTTATTCTAATTCGTTTCCTAAGTCCTCGAGTACAACGTGGACGGGTGCGGGTAAAAATTTCACAATTGAAAATTCAAAGAAAAACCGAGATTAAATACTCGTTAACGAAAAACTGTCTATAATTGTGGCGGTGGATCCGGGGTCTCAAAGGTTTTGACGAAAACTCGAAACGGCCTTTCTGAGAACGTTAACGAGCAATCAAGTGCCGTCGAGTACGTACAATTAAAATGCTGTTAACATTGAGACGGTAGAATTATAATACACGCAGACAAGTGAAGTTTGCACAGCATAGGCGTGCGCAGCACGATAGTTACTGGGTGTTGCCGAGCACCCCCAATAATGTTTTAAATAGGGTTTTACAATTTAAGTTTTAGAGTGAGGGGTCCGTGTTTTAACTGACGTTGCTCGAATTAAATGTAATTTATTATAAAATATTTCGTAAAAAATAAATGATGTTTCGCAATAGGGAATATAAAACAAAATATTCTTAATTTTTGTAGAAAAACTTATCATAATAACGTAACAGCTAAAACGGACTACAAATTATCATAAATAATTGAAGATATCTGAAAAAATATAAACGAGATTCCAGGAAAACTTATTCATTAATATATCCAGTGGCGTATTTTCAGATTTTTTGTAAAGGGGAGCTTTTATATTTTTAAAAAATAAATGGTTGTTAGATACAAAATACATATAAAGTATGAATTAATTACTATAATATTCTATAATTATTATAAGTACAAATGAAAAATTATTTACAACCACATAATGTAAATAATATTATACTTCTCTGTAACTTCATAGCAAGTCATTTATAAATTTTGAACCTTTTTTTCTTCTGGGGCTGGGATGACATAAAATCTTGAATCCTCATCCTTCCGAAAATGCACCACATTATTAAATTAAAAAAATTAAAGTTATATTTATATAGTTGTTTATGCATTACGATTTGTTAAATATACCTATACGTATTGTCAAGGCCGTATCTAGAAATTTTTTTCGGGGGGGGGGGGTCCAAAACATGTATATTGTAATTTTATTGAATTTAGATTTTGATTATTGATATGTGATTAAAAATAAGACAGAAAAAAATTTAATCTTCTTTTATTAAAATATAAATAATAATAAAAAATACACAAATACAAATTATATTATTTTAAACTAATAATATGTTCCTATCTTTTTGAAGAGCAAACTGGTTTAACACTTCATCGGGATTAACCGTAACATCTCTATGGACACTTAATAGAGCTAGTCCAGTTAGTCTTTCTTGTCCCGTAGAGTTCCGTAAAAATGTCTTGACGCGTTTTAATGTCGAAAAAGTTCGTTCGGGAGTTGCTGTAGAAACCGGCAATGTTGCTAGTACTTTTAATAAAAAATGAATATTTGGAAAAAGTTCAGGATTACAATAATTTAGTGCTTCTACAGCTGTATGTGGACGATCTACATCTTTGAAAGCAATCCATTTTCTTTTCCACAATTTTAGTTCTGAAGGTAATGTGTTAACATTTATAAAATCTGAATATATACTAAAATCTGATTCTAAAATTGGAGATTTCAAACACATTTTTGGTATTAATAAATATAAAGACGATAAAATCGTCTTGTGTTTGGAAAACCGTTCTTTAAGTTGACTAATCACTCTCGGTGGCGACCGTTGACCATGAATCATTGTTCACCACTATATTGTTCCGTAATTTCTAAACTACTCAAACAATTTTGCTCCGATTTTTATCATTCAAAAACGTATTTCTCGTTAAAAGTGATCTTCAACCAAATCAAGCGCAACGACATCCAACCAAAGCAGTTCCGGCTTCTAGCTCTGGTAACTTTAAACAAATTAATTAGGTACCTCTATTTAATTGTAATCGTTATCTACGGCGGACGCACTCGGCCATCCGTCCCGTTAATCGACGTTCGATTGCGCAACACACTCAATAAGCGATAAACCACCATGCCATCACAAAAATCTAAAACCGTCGTATCTCCACTTATCATTTCTAAAGCACGTATACAGAGCGTGCCAAATAGATCGCCTAATCAATCTTTAAATTCTGATCCCAACGATGGCTGGATCACCCCCACTTCAGAAAAACGCACAATTACTTCTCCATCTACCCCAACTTCAAGACCGCAAGTAACAAAAAAAGTATTTGTTACTCAAAATCGATTTTCCTTATTTTCGGATACGATCGACGCATCCGAAAACAATCCACAACCCGAAAAAATGGACCAAGAACCTGAGCAATTAGAAAACTCTTCCGCACCTACCAAACCCCCACCACCTATTTTTATTCGCGTGGTTAATGATTACAAGGCTTTCTGTGACAACATTAAGCAACTTACGAATGGTGAACCCTTTGTATGTAAAAGTTCCATAAAAGGCATAAAACTCTCTACAAGCTCACCAGATTCGTATCGTTCTGTCATTAAATTTCTACAATCCAATAAAGCTGCTTTTCACATTTATCAACTAAAACAAGACAGAGCCTTCAGAATAGTTATTAGAAATCTTCACCACTCTACACCAATTAATGAAATAAAGAAAGAACTCTTAGCGCTCGGGCACATGCCTCGTAACGTCACAAATGTTTTACATAGAACCACGAAACAACCTCTCCCGCTCTTTTTCGTTGATTTGGAGCCTGATATCAATAACAAAGATGTCTTTAAAATTGACCACCTTTACTATACTAAGATAAAAATTGAAGAACCCCGTCCAAACAACCAACCAATTCAATGTCTCCGTTGCCAAGGCTTCGGCCATACAAAATCATACTGCAACCACCCGCCAAAGTGTGTTCGCTGTGGAGACTCTCATGCATCTGAAAGCTGTGTAAAATCTGCTGACCAACCAGCAACATGCGCACTATGTAGTGGTGCCCACCCAGCCAATTACAGAGGTTGCCCTGTGTTCAAAAAAATTCAAGCTGTCCACCATCTCAAAAGGTCAAACCCAACTCAAGCTAACCTGAAAGAAATATCCTCTAATGTAAAATTCACTAATGTAAACTCTACTTCCAATATGAACACCCAACCCAAAAAATCTTATGCTCAAGCTACAACAACCGGTTTACCGAGCCAAGACATCCCCACCAACGCATCCCAAAATCCCGACCACCCAGCCCACCAAATGGCGCTCTTTCTCAAAAACTTCCAATCCACCATTAATCCATTGATCTCTCTACTTACTACTCTCATTGAAAAACTAATTTTGTCTAATGATAAATAGACAAAATAATATTCCTCACTCTATCTCAATCCTTCAATGGAATGCTAACGGACTAGTGCGTCAAAAAAAGAACTTTATGCCTTCCTCTCTATAAACTCCATTGATATTTTACTCATCTGTGAAGCACACTTGACACCAAACTCTTCCTTTAATATTCCTGGCTATACTACATATCAATGTAACCATCCCGATGGCTCTTCCCATGCCGGTTCTGCAATATTATTAAAGTCAAATATTAAACACACCATTCTTCCCCGATATCAAAATAACGTCATACAGTCCACTAACATTTCCCTAACACTAAATCATATTCCTACCACTATCTCATCGACTTACATCCGTCCAGGCACAAAATTAAATCCAAATGATCTCGAGCACTTCTTTAATTCCCTCGGTACTCACGTCCTGGTAGGTGGGGACTTCAACGCCAAACATCCCCAGTGGGGTTTTAGTCAACCCAATACTAGAGGTCGAACTCTCAACAGATTTATCCATGATCACAATCTTAAAATAATATCTCCTCCTTACCCAACATATTGGCCCTCACATGCCAATAGACGTCCCGACGTTCTAGACTTTTTTATCACTACGCTCCCTAGCCATATAAAGTACACTATTACCAATTCCTCAGACCTCTCTTCTGACTATACACCAATATTACTCACTCTAAACGATACTTCAACTGCTACAAAAAACCGCCCAACTATCACTCCGGGAAAAACAAACTGGAAAAAATTTAGTCAAACTATAGAAAATGCCATCACTCTCAACATCTTCTTAAAGAACACATCTGATATAGATACTGCAGTTCACTCTTTCACAAATATCATTCAAGATGCTGCACTCGATGCTTCTAAAAACAACTCTTCCTCCACTCACACAACTAATGTTTTACCCTCACACATAATACAACTCATTACAGAAAAGCGTCGAGCCCGCCGTATATGGCAAAGAACACACTTGCCGAGTGATAAAAAGCATTTCAACACTCTCAACAACTCTTTAAAAAATATTCCTTGAAAATACAATTCTGACAAATTTCACAACTACTTGGAATCTCTCTCTCTAATACAGACAACTCTCTTTGGAAAGCCACTAAAAACATCCTAAAGGAAAAAAGTAAAATACCTCCCCTACGGTACCCCGACAACTCCCTAGCCTCGTCAAATCTTGACAAAGCAAACTTATTTGCATCAGATCTTGAAAATAGATTCTCACCACATCCAAACTTTCTCACTAGAAGCCACTACTCTAATATTGAAGCATCAATCCTAAACACTCTCCCAATGTGTCTCCCTACAAAACATACCTCCCCTTCTGAAGTCCTAAATATCATTAAAAACTTAAAAAATAATAAATCCCCAGGCCACGACCTGATAACCAATACTATTGCTAAATACCTGCCTAAGAAAGCAATCTTACTTCTCACTTATATTTACAATAGCATTCTTCGTCTATCCTATATCCCTTCCATCTGGAAACACTCAGTTATCATTCTAATCTACAAGCCAGGAAAACCTCCTGACCAACCCTCCTCATATAGGCCTATTAGCTTACTTCCTACCTTCTCAAAAATTTTAGAAAAAATCATATTAAAAAGAATTTATCCGATACTTAACGATAAACAAATTATTCCAAACGCTCAATTCGGCTTTAGGAGTAAGCACTCCTCTCTTCACCAACTTCACAGACTAGTCGACACTATTGCCTCATCTCTTGAACAAAAAAAATTTTGTTCTGGGGTTTTTCTTGATGTTGCTCAGGCGTTTGATCGGGTCTGGCATGAAGGACTACTGTTCAAATTATTATTTTTACCCACTCCGTTATTCCTCTTACTCAAATCCTTCCTATCAAACCGTACTTTTTCAGTAAGATGTGAAGACGAAACTTCTGACCCACATCCTATAAAAGCAGGCGTCCCTCAAGGCAGTATTCTTTCCCCGACTCTCTATAATATATATACAGCAGATCTACCACAATCTATCAACACTACTCTAGCTACCTTCGCCGATGACACAGCCATAATATCAACCAACTCCGAAATAGCCACCACTACAAACAATCTCCAAGATCACCTAACCCAACTACAAGATTGGTTCAGCTTATGGAAAATTAAAGTTAATGAAAATAAATCCACTCACATCACTTTTACCCTCAGGCCTACAACAATTCCTCCAGTCTACATAAATAACCAAACAATTCCCATTGTCAATTCAGTTAAATACCTAGGACTCCTTCTCGACAAAAGACTAACTTGGGCTAATCATATCAAAGCTAAAAGAACTTCCCTTAACCTCAGGCTTCACAAATTAAGATCACTTCTTCGATCCAAAATCTCTTTAAATAACAAAACACTAATATATAAACAAATATTACGTCCAGCAATGACTTACGGAATACAGCTGTGGGGTACCACTAAAAATTCAAACCTAATCAAATTCCAAGCATTCCAATCAATATCTCTGCGTGTCCTCTCTAATGCTCCCTGGTACGTCAGCAACCGCACCCTACATCATGATCTTAACATATCATCAATATCCACTCTTGCCTCTTATCATTATAACAAATTTCATAAAAATACTTTTAACCATCCAAACCCACTCATATCTAAACTCTCTTCTTGCACAATACCTGATTTGCCCCCTCGTCGCCTCAAACGCAAATGGCCGCGTGATCTATTAAATAATGTCTAGTGCTATTATTATAAAGTTACCTCCCCACTAAGTTTAAATTGGAAGTAGTGTCACTGGACACTCCCTTCCCTCAAGATTTTCATGTCCTGTAATATTCATCTCATCATATTTACTTATTATATAAATTGTATATAGATTGTAAATTTTTCTTAAATAAAAAAAAAAAAAAAAAAAAAAAGTTGACTAATAAAATCATCATAGAATGGAATTGGAATTGCAATACGAAAATAGTCTTCAGGAATTTTGATATCCACATTTATTCTATTTGTTGAACGACTTATTAATCTTGGTATTTTTATTTTTTCTTCCTCGTTCACGGATATGAACAATTGTTCTGATTTATTGAATATTTCTTTGAAATTTTCATTAATATTTGTTCGCATATCTTTCACTTCACTTAAAACAGTTTCAACATGATCTACTGCTTCACTTAAATCACATTTCACCGACTGCAATATTTTACATAATGGCAAAGTTATAGAAAAAAGTGTGGTCGCAGTTATCATACTTATTATAAATTCACTAGTTGTTACACACTTATAAAACTGTAAAGCTTTAGATGATGTTTCAATGTCAACAAATATTTGTAGTTCTTCTAATGTTGTAACAATAGGTTTATATATTTCTGAAAATCTAAGCATACCATCATGATTTTCAACCCACCTAGTCTCACACATGGAAGTTAATTTTGTCCATTTAGTTTCAGGAAGAAATTCTTTTATTTTATTTTTTAATAATTCAATTCGTTTAGCCGATATTTTAATAAAATTTCCTACAGATTTTATTGTTCCAATACAATTTCGAATATGGTGAATGTTTGACGAATGAGCAAGTGCTAAATTTAACGAATGTGCACTACAGTGGACATAAAGTGCAGCGGGATGTACTTCTCTTATAACAGACTGTACTCCTTTAAAATTACCACTCATGGCTGCGGCGCCATCATAGCCTTGGCCAAGTAAATAGTCACATTTTATACCAAGATTTTTTAAAGTAACTAAAATTACTGTGGCCAAATTTTGACCAGTGGTAGAATTTACCGGTACAAATTGTAAGAAGTCTTCTTTCAATACATAATTGTTGATTTCATTTTTTTTAATATTTAAATTATTTTCTAAATAACGTACATACAATGACAGTTGTTCAACACGCGATACGTCAGTAGTCTCGTCGACTAATACAGAAAAACATTTCGCCTGATTAATTTTATTAACTAACTGGTCCTGTATAATTTTTCCACATATATTTATAAAATTATTTTGAATCATAGGACTTATATATGAAGCATTTAACGCTTGATTCTCAATGTGATATGTTAGATTTTTATCTTCACACGAAATGCGCATTCTCAATAATGCTCGGAAGTTACCATCATTGTAAGTAGGTTCAGAATTGTCTAAAGAGAGAGGTCCGTAATCGCTAGTACCGCGTAAAGCTATTTCTTGCCGCCCACAAATAATAATTATTTGAATAATAGGAATTAATCTCTTTCTATTTTGATCAATTTGAATAGCACGCGCTGAATCTATTTTTTAAATAATATTTTGACAGTTTTTGGAATAAACAGCTACAAAATTATCTGCGCGCATAGCATTAGATTTGTGAAATTAAGTTTTACTATGTTCATTAAATTTCTCAATCGCTTTTTTCCAGTTATTAAAAGGTTTTACAACTAATGTATTAAGTTTCTGGTGACTGCCTTTGCCACAAAATTCGCGACCAAATATAGCACAATATTTACAAACTGCACCTTGTTCACCAATTCTCGAATAAACAACCCAAGGAAAACGCTTAATCCATCCTAATTGAAACTTTAAATTTTTTTTTAGATTTTTAGTTATTGGAAATTTGTAATTTTCATCTGGTGACCAATGATCAGTTAATAATTTAAATTTTATTTCATCACATACATTTTTACCGAAACAGTAGCCAATATCGTTTTCTTCAACTATTTGCTCCGTGTCCGATTTTAATATATTATTTTCGTTTGTTTGAAAATATGTGGGTGAATGACTACATGATGGCTCATACGTGTCTATTTGTGGTAGATGAATAGGAACATTATCAGTCTAAAATAAAGTTTATGAATTAACATTTTGGTAGTTAAATTATTAATATACATAACATATGAAATAATTTAACGTATCTTTGGAAGTTTAGAAAAATAATTTGACAGTACATTTTTGTTTTCTCTTTTACTCATTATGATGCATTTATGAAACGATTCGATGTGTTTGTTACAGTCTTGCAGACGGCAAAATGGTATAATAAATAATAATATAGTTATAATTTACACAAATCTAATATTGTTGTTGTTAATCGTCGCTGATCCCCGACCGGCATCGACAGTGGTCGTTGTCCATCAATAATAAACAATCTATTATTAGCATAGACGTCAGATTTTTATGTAATACGCGCGTTGGTAATATCAACTTGGTATAGAAGTCTGTGATTATTATTATTAGACGCTATATTTTCATATGATATTATGATATAAAACTAAAAACAGTCAATGATTAATTGGAGCTTAAGTCATTTGTGACTGATATTTTTATGTTGGTTTTAAAAATAAATAATTATTTTAAACATTTGTAAAATATTGAAAAAATTTGGGGGGGGGGGGGCCCAGACACCCTGGACCCCCCTCCAGATACGGCCTTGCGTATTGTTTGTACGTGGGCCAAAAGCATTGTAGGCACCCTCTGAAATACAAGTTCATACCCTCCTACGGTGCACACAGTTGTGGCATGGTCGCATCCGTCGTCGGCGTGTCACGCAAAAAACAACCTCTATTTGTCTCCTCGTATTATTTATTATGTGGTTGCCGACGGGGAAAAAAACAGAACCGCAAACAGTCCACGACGGTCAACGCGATTTGTTTGGTTTGCTAGAGGCTCTGGACGAGTACCACGTAGATACCGTTACGTTTTCCGGCTACCGTCCACGTGTGATCACAATTTCCACAGTTACGTTCAACGTTCGGAATGTCGTGCGTATATTCGCAATAAAGGGAAAGTGGCTGGAGGGGCTAAGCCCTCTCAAAAAAATGCAAAGCCCACCCAAAACCATGTAGAACTATATATTGATGATAAAAAAAATATACGAGATTAATCCTGAAAAAATTAATTTATTTTTTATTTTTAAGTTTTACTTGCCTTCCAAAAAAAAAAAAAAAATTTTATAGAGGGTGAAGGGCGGAAAAAAGTTTCTGAGAAGCAGCGATTGAAAAATGTATGGGAGGGGGTTAAAACTCCCCCAAATTTTTTAACTCTTATCGCGTCTATAGTCGTACGTTATACTGGCCGCCGGCAAACGCCTCTGGCGGACCTTTCAAACGCCCTCGTCCCGAGCAAATACCCGAATGAAACGTACCTGTTGCTTTTGACGGCACGGGCGTGTGTTTATTACGTTTATGCGTATGCGTTTTCGGCAGTATCCTTTTCGAATGTCCCTGCTCTCCAGGCCCGCGGCGTCTTTTCGATTTCATCGGCAACGTCACGCCAACGGATCTGATTGTAGACGCGTCATCGTACCTACTCCGGGTTTCGGTTAATATTCTTTGTGTGCTGGGATCGGGAACCGAGCGACGGATAACGAATGACGTGAAAAAAATTCGTATGGACCGATAACATGTCCTGAACGGTACCGACGGTATCGTAAGGTACATATTAACGATTTTCATGAACATAGACGCAACTAGGGGGGGTGCAATAAGATTTTTAGCACTCTTGAGTTCAAATGTAGCACTCCTGTATTTTTTTTTTTAGATCTATATAATCTATATTAATTACAGTTAATACCATTTTATTTTATTTTCGGCAATTTCAGCACCCCTAATATTTGGGCTATAGTTGTGCCCATGCGAACATCTATCGTCAGTGGAACACGTTCAGACAACGGTTCGACGTTTGCATCCTTCGATCCTTGCTGCGGGGGCAGACATTTTCACCAACCCGCGGGAACCCAACGAGGGCTGTAGATTATGCATGCTCGGCGATAGTGAAGTAGGGATGGTGGGGTGAATGGATGACGGGAGATGCCGATTACAGGTAGGTACGCAAGGAAGATAGTATAATAATTATTACGTTCCGGGTGTCTTGCAAGGGTGCAATAAACCTCAATTTGTCAGGTTTTGCATAAATTATCGTGGCGGCAGCGATGAAGTATACACTACGACATTACGATATTATTGTAATCATTGTCGTTGCTGTTGTTGTTGTTACTTTTGACTACACCAACATCGACGGTGACGAAATAAATGACGACCAATATCGCCGAGAAACGCGTTGCAATAACAGGCGTTGACAGTAAATTACTATCCCTCTACCGTGACCATACCCGTACGCACTAACCAGCATGGTTTGTCCTAGAACCCGATTTCGGTTTACTCATCGTGAAGGATTGGGCGAAACAACGAACGGAGGCCATTTACGCTTTGAGGGGCGACAAGGGAACAAATCCCTCAGAGAAAGCACCATATGCAAATCGTGTTGGTTTTCTTGTTCTATATTTAATAAGCAGAATTAATTATCATAGAAGTGTACTTTTTAAACTTTAATTTCCAACAGCCTTTATACACTCGATAGACGCGTAGGATTTACTTTGAAAACAATAATTTGTTTATGCTTATTTCTCGCGCAAGTCATACGTTTGGCTCGATTCAAATGTTTTCCATCAAAGTACTTCTATAGTTCTATATTGAGATTGCTTTTCGTTACGTCTGTGATCACTGTTTAGCCGTTTTTCATAAGTTGACATCAAAATGCATTATGATTCATCCAAACCCGTATTGCGGACAATTAGAGACACGTCACACGCATAAGTATGGTAAATGTGTTGCGATCCGTGTTCGTAGTTACGTACGACTGGTTCGATAGCAAAGAGTTTTTATCCATAGCAAAGAGTTTTTTTTTAATTTATTTATTTTATCGCCGTTAAATGATATATCAAGATGAGAATGCGTTTGGTCGGCTCAGTCGTTTCGTTGCGCCGGCCGGCGTGTTATTCTGTTCGTTATGTCCATACGTTATTGCGTTATCCAATTATGGAAATGTGATATTTTCCACGACGTTTAAATGGTAATATGAAAATATTCGTAACACGTTTTATCGGATTGTCGACAGAGTTACTTATTTTCGACGAGACAGAACGAAGACGTAGGAATACATTGATACGATTATCGGAAGACTCATATGTTTGTATCAACCACGTTGATACAAATTACAAGCTCAAAGAAATAAGCAAACAAATGAAATATGTTGCGCTTAAATATCATTTAATATTGTTTTAACATTGTAGTTTGAAAACATTGCGGACAATTATTATTCATCGACAGTTTCGAATAAAAAATACATAACTAATTGGAAATAATTTTGAATAGTAATAAAACACAAGAGGCAAACTTTATATTTACATAAATATGATTTTTTAGTATGGTTCAGATACGCATATACCATTTGAGTGGTAATTATAATAAGTTATGTCAAAAAAGCTAAAAGAAACCGCGAGACGCAGATGGCACGAAAAACAGCAGAGCACGGACTGAGTCAAGTAAAATATATACGATATGATATTAGATTTTTCAGGTTTTGGATTAAAATTTAGAATGTTTGGCAACAAAAGTTGTATAAACTTACGGAACGTGAGAAATCAGAATTAACCGAGGAGAACGAGCAAAGGAGAATTTGGCGAGGCGGTTTTTCGTGGATTTTAGGCATAGGATTTAACTCGTACCGAAGCCTACATAATACAGAAGAACACGGATTAATAATTCAAGTAATTAGCCGAGCAAAACGTCGACTATACTAGACTACGTGTTCAGCGTAACGATTTAATATAAAAACGGGAGCGGATTTTAAAAGCTCTTTTATTATATGAATAGAAACAGACAACAATTTCAACGACAACACGAACTGTAAATAAAAAAAAAAAAAAATTAAAAAAATTAAAAAAAAACTAGGTGTCCTAAGCCATTTTTTTAACGCAAAATTAAACGAACCGGAACTGTTTTAATGTCTAAAAAAAATATGAATAAATGAAAAATACTTCAACTTTTATTGTATCATATAATTTTTTATTTTGAAATATACAGTAGCAACGTTTATTGTTATTGTTATTCGAACAAAAAAAAAAAAAAAAATAAAAAAGAAGCTAAACTCACCTCAACAGTAGATTGTCTATATATAATATCTTTGTCAACTTAAAACGTCAACAATCGTAAAATCTATCACAGCAAGTTAAAATTATTTTTTTAACGATCCAGCTTTGCTAGCTCTTTAAGCTCAATAACCGAAGAGATCCCGTACACGGCAATCGAAAATGGTTCGCGCTGTACGCGATAAGTACAGACGTACATTATCCGTGCAAGTCGTTACATTTCAGTGAAAAATTAGATTAAATCCGATTGAATTTCATATTCTTTATACGTCTACTCCAAACGGTAATGGTGCAAAAATTGAACCGCAAATAAAACAAGACCTGACGTACCAGCGGTGAAAAAACTACCGTCATATATTACCTAATTGCATGGTAAAAAAAAAAAAAAAACAATACTCGTGCCGGTTCAAACTCGTTTTATTATTCGAATTACACGTTTTCTTTTTTCGGGTGTAAGCTGCACAAAAATTCGACCTTCGTGACCGTGTTAACATATAAAAGTGTACCTATTTCGATATTTTACGTCGTTTCGCAGGCGCACCACCCCCGTCATTCAACCGATGATTACTCCACGAATCGTTCTACGAGGTATCGAATGTGTTTTTCGACGGGTCGCCGAGAAAGCTTACAGCATCGACGCGCGTGGGTGCGCTTCCACAATCGTTATCCGGAGAACACGAGCCGATTTCTGAATCGTCGTTTCACTGCTATCGTAATGTCACTTAAATATATGCACTTCATGCCCGTCGGGCGTTTATAGACGAACAATAATCAGTGGTGTATCGGTAAATATATTTATGGGCATACGCACTAATAAAATATGTATATTAATCCTTCAAAAATGTTCTCGCTTCGGTCGACAATTTTTTTTCGCTGAACTCGAATAAATTAAAGTAACCCCTTACATGTTTATAACTTCTAAAAATACTATAAAATACAATACCACAAGATATACATTTGCCACGCGTTAGAAATTGTTTTATGCAGATTTATGAACATGAACTGAAAGTCCATACTCTATATTATATTTAACAGCATTTATTGTTCGAAATAGTATATAATAAATTAAACTTAAAATTAAAAAAATTAAAAATTAAAATTGAACTGTAATTAAACTGTAAACTGTACACTGTATCCTTCAACATATAAATATTTCATTCAAACTTCATAGTTCATAGCATTTTTTTCCAATGAACTATTAAATAATTTTTATTTGGTTTACGAGTTACTTTAGGAGCGTATACCCGTAGAATAATATTTTACATTAGGTGTAAGCCAAAAATCGAAAATGGTGTATATCCGCGTATACATACCAATGCATCCCTTATAATAATAATAATAATAACATAATAATAATAATAATAATAATAATAGTAACGGGACGAACACGTCTCACGCCCACGTGATACGTGTAACCGCGTCGAACGCGGAACGCTCTTGTTTTCGCGTACACCATGTGTACGCGGAGGGAGGGATGGAAAAAACACGGACGTCTTTATTCGGTGCCTTACGCGCCCCGAACGCGAATGACGACATTCTACGCAATGCGGTGTATCGTTTTTGTTATTGCACACGCGGGCAATCGCGATTTCAGCGCGGATCCAACCAATCCACGAGATCTTGACCCTTATCAACAGTGGCCGTCCCTAGTAGTCCATTTCCATCATCGTCTACCCCTTTTTTCTGTCGCTTTGTGCAGCTCTACACCAGACGCGCGTCTACACGTGTACGGAAGAGAGATGAAGCACACGCGAACTGAACAATGAAAACTATTTAAATTATAAACAGCGCGAACTATCCGCGTGCGGAAGACGAGCGATCGGCCGGAAGAATACGGGTTGGCGACGCGGGACTATAATTACTGTTGTTAAGCCCCGACGAGTGTAGTGGCGCGAGGCGATTAACGCGCAAAGCCCGTCTGAGATGCGTTAATTGCTGACGTCGAACAACTATGGGCCGGCCGGCCCATTGTCTCCCGAGCCGGCAACAGCCCCGGACCGCCACATAACCCCTTCCCAAGATTATATTACAAGACGTCGACGGACGCGATATTAATACGCGGCGATTATATTTATAATAATAACATTACGAGCGCGCGATAATGTATGTGTACGTAACAACGTTTACTAGTTGAGACCCGAAGACCCTTATCCAGTCTATTTGAGTCCCGGTATTCTTCGGATAGTGCACCAGTTAGGTCCCAGTATTCAGTCACTTCTCATTTTCACGAACTTATGACTGTCAGCTATCTATAAATTAGAACACAGGTTTAATTTTATTTTTATTTTTAAAGTTTCTAATTCGTGGTATATAATTATTAATTGAAAAATAGAACACCGGTACATGGTAAATAAATAAATTAAACGATTAAACATTTTTAAAAATTACGCAATTGGTAAAATATTTAAATGATAGAGCTTTTACAAACTCAAATCTATTAGTTTTTTAACGTTATCAAGTGTGTCAATACTTGTAAGCAGGGCCGTGGAGAGAGAAACCCGGGCCCGGAGGGGTATATCTTAAGGTGTATCTTAATTTTTTCTGCAGTGTTCATTAAATTCATATCATTAATTGTATTTAATTTTTAGTAATTTGTAGTCCCTAATTTCCGGGCCTGGGGAGGATCATCCCTTTCCCACATACTTCTCGTCAGACCTGCTTGTAAGTTACAGATTTTACTATCGTAGTGGTAGGACGACCGAACTAGTGTTTTTAAGGTTTCTCTTTTCCATTTTTATGGTTTTTTAAGTTGTACCCCAATTTATCAATTTAGTTGTTTATCTTTATCATAAATATTATTTGGGACCCAGATAGGATTTGCCCGTACGTACGCGTTTATCATGTGACAAGGCGGGAACAACGATTGTCGTCACTCGTCTGCTTTCGGACTGACTTGGTACGCGGAAACTCAGTGTTTTACAGCGAACATGCATTCTCGCGACTACCCAGTGCTACTCTGTTGCCCATCGTCCCGAGTCCTCGGCAGTGGTCGTTTTTCCTAACAAAAAAGTTATTTGTTTTCTATTTTGGTTTTATTTTCCCATATCGTTTTTTATAAATTTTTGATCGATGCTATGCGAGAAACAATCGACCGGACAGAAACCTTCAAAAACATGTACATAGCGACGAATTTTTGACGGAACGGTGTCCACGGTCAAACGTTATTAGAATGTTCCGTATGATGTTCCGTTCACGTGAATTATATTGCCTGAAAGCATTATAAAGAGTGTTTTAGTATATTGTTTGACTATAGTTTGAAAATCATAAATATTTAAATTAAAACATTAAATCGTCGTCGAGAAACTTTATAGCCATACTTTGTTAATACACTTAGATGTTTCAAACTGTCGTTATCATATCCAGTTGTAGTAGGATAATAGAGAATAGTGTACAAACGTTGTGTATTAGTAATATCATCCATTATACTATAACATTTGTGTTTAGTACTGGTTTTGTATTTTTTTTTTTTTTTTTTTTTTACATAATAATTATATAAAAAAACATTATTACACGATTACGAGTATATTATAACGACTCTGGGGTTAGTTCAAAAATTGTTATCGATACGAACAAGATAAGACGATGACGCAGTGCCACAAAAACCGGGTGTACAGAATGTGCCACGCACACGGCCCCTAGGCTTACATACATTTGGGGGCCCCTCTAGTCTAAGCCTAAAATAAATTACACTTTACAAATACACAATTATTTAATAATATTATATTATTATTTAATAATAAAAAGAAACTTTTTTTTTTTAAATTCAAGTAATGATGTTATAATATTTCAGAGTAACATAATATTTATTTAATAATGAGTCCATTGAGTATTTAAGTAGACATACTACATACCTACCTAAACTACTTAAACAAATTTACTACATAAATATGTAGTGAAGTATAATATACAACAATTGTAGGTATTTCATACACTAACTGATGTGAAACATGTTTTAAAACCTAAAACAATTGATACTTATAAATAAGACATTCAACAAAAATAAATCCTAAAAAGGGGCCTAATATAATTACCACACACGGGCCTCCTATTTTGTAGTTGCAGCACTGCAATGACGATTGACAACAAACGTTTCGAGAACGATTCTCAGCTCCAGTCGAACACGCGAGAGGCGGTACGGAATATGTTGACCAGGTTTAGTTATTTATGACATTTATTTCGGTAGTTAAAAATTCGTGTGTTTCAAAGGAACAACGGTGTTTCCGAAATGTAATCGCAAAAGATGATCTGTAAAGAAATGTCGTGAAACCTAACTCGTTTTGTTTCTTCGTATTATGATCAACTACAGCGCAGTTCACAACGAAAAAAAGTATGTGCTAAGTTATATCGTAATATTATTAATAATAATTAAAAAGGGGTTTACACGAGACGTGAGCCACGATCGTATTTCACGATCTTTTTGGACGATTCTCTCCTGGCCACAAATATATTTCATTACCATGTGAATCCGAATAACGTATTTTTATTTTGCATTTTTTCGTATTTTTTGGTGTTATTACTTTTTAAGTCATTTTTTGACAATTTTAGGTCACGATTCCAAATTTTTAGCCATTTTTACTAATTTCACACTAGTTCACTTCTTATCGTTTCTTGTCGGCAATTATGTCAATAACTTAAGACTTGCCCGATTTTATCTCACCAATTACATTCATCGCGTTTTTGTCGTGTTATAGTGAATAATATTTAAGATATCTAAATTTTATTAATTTTTCGTAATATTTTCAAAGTGGCGAAAATTAAAATGTCGGTTGGTGCTCGTCTGCATCTCCCAATGACGTGGACGTAGAGAGATTTTTTTCCAAATATAAATATTTATTAACAGATAATCAACGTTAATTTACTTTTGATAACATCAACTACGCTCTAATTCTACAATGCAATGATTTTAATTTTTGAGTAATTTGTAAGCTTTGATAAATTTATATAGAATGTAATAGTAAAATATAAGTAAAATATTAAAATAGGTAAAATATTTAATTTAAGTATAATATTTAATGAGTAAAATATTAAAAAAAAAATTATTTTTATTAATTTAAAACTAATATTTGTAAATTTTTTAGGTCATTTTTAATGGCATTTTTTGTAATCTTTATGCCATATTTACATATATTTTTAATGTCATCAACTTCCGAGCCTTATATATTACTATATTAATAGTTATTATAATATAGGTAGTTAATAATAAAAAATTGAAAAGAACAAACCTTCCATATTCATGGCTGATACTATTTTTTTCACAGCTATGGCTCTAGCATCTCTATTTCTATATGCCTGTTAATTTGTGTTCCATAAAACTTCTTCATTTTCGTAATAATCTATAAAATTCATTATTTGCTCATCGTTCATTTTTATAACACTCTTATTTCCACTTATATCGTATGTAACTTTTTGTACTTTTCAAATTTAAAATATAGTATAATAATTTAATTTAAAAATCCATAATTATTTACCTACATAAACAAACAAATATGCATTCTATTGTAAACCGCGACTGAGCTTTTTCGACTGAAATATCTAATAACGTTTGATATTGTACAAACCAATCATAACAGGTTCGTGAATGACAATATCACGACCGTGAATTACTAATTGTTTGTCTACACAGAGCGTGAACTACGATTCCACAAACCACGATCGTGGCTTACGTCTCGTACAAACCCACAATATAAATATTAAATATATCGTTTATAATAACCATATATGTTTATACTATCGTTATTCAAATTATATTGTATTTAATAATTTTGTAACAACAGTAGCACAACGATTTATAATAATTTGGTTTGCAGTATGTGAGTACCCAATGTAGTATATTTTTTTAATTTTAATTCTCTCTTCCCAGTTCCGTGTCGACGCTCGTTGTACACACACGGTGGAGCGCTCGTCCGTACTTTCATCGCTATTCTACCGTTATATAGGTATATGTATTTATTTATTATTTATTTTTTTCTCTTTGCGTTGATCTCCGCACAACAACGTCTTAGTTAAAATATTAAATAACTTCCATTTGTTTTATACTAAATAAAGCGAATGCGTTTTTTCATTTAAATAAATATTACAACGCCGACGCCGGCAAATGCAAATCGTTCTTATCTGAAGGCCAAGCCTATAGGTAATTACCGATATCGACTATCTCATTAAATGTCTAACAATAATGATGTCCAAAATAAAACCGTTGCTCCTATCCATCTTATCAACAAGAAAGGTAAAAACTCATTAACGGCCAGTTCAAGTTCAATAAATGACCCAGTTAACGACTGGGAAATTAAAAATAATAAAAACCAAAACAAAAGAAATATCTCTAAATCATCAAGTGGAAGTATGAAATCACCAACACTACCGAAAAACAAAAAACCAAAAAAACTATTATTCATAACTACCAATCGTTTTGAAGTTCTATCTCAAAATGATGACGAAGTTTTCGCTACAACACCACAAGCAATTATTCCCAACGAAGTTATTCCGGACGAACTAATTAAACCTCCACCTCCAATTTTCGTTAGAGGTGTATTAGAATTTAAAGATCTTTGTAATGAAATAAGCGAACTTATTAGCAATGATAAATGTTTCTGTAAATCTTCTACGGATCAATTAAAAATCCAAACTGCAACTCCAGATGCATACAGATTATTAATTCATTATCTTAAAAATAACAATGCTCAATTTCACACATATCAGCTAACACAAGATAAACCGATCAGAGTAGTAATTAGAAATATTCACCCTTCTACTGATATCAATGAAATTAAAAAAGAGTTAACTGAATTATCATTTGTTGTTAAACAAGTGACCAATGTTTTACATAAAACAACTAAACTTCCTCTACCTTTATTCTTTGTGGACTTAGAAAAATCTGAAAAGTCATTAGAAATTTTCCAATTACCCTCACTTTTATATACGAAAATCAAAGTTGAGGAGCCCTATAAGCCAAGAATGATATCTCAATGTCAAAATTGCCAAGACTATGGACACACTCGTTCTTACTGCGGATATCCTCCTCGCTGCGTCCGATGTGGAAACTCACATTTAACTTCAGACTGCACCAAACCAAGGGACAGCCCAGCCAAATGTGCCCTGTGCTCCGGCAGCCACCCTGCCAACTACCGAGGATGTAATGTCTTTAAGGAACTCCAACGACGAAAGAAGCCCAACAACAAAAGTAAATTTTTTCATGATAATGTTAATTTAAATCATTATAATAATAATAATTTCAATGTAAAAGAAAATCACCCATTACCGACTAATATTAATCCCAACACCCACTCCCCTCTCAAAACATATGCTCAAGCTACATCTTATGAAACTTACGAAACAACTAATACAGATCACAGCAAACACCATTCTTCAAAGTTAGACATCAACAAAACAATGTCAGATTTTCTTGACAACTTAAAATCACTAATTAATCCATTAATTGCCCTCTTAACACAAGTAATTTCATCACTTTTAAATAATAAAAATGATAAATAACTCACCCACAAAAACGTCTCTTATCATACTCCTTTTTAATGCAAACGGCTTAAAAAACCACGTAAACGAAATACAAACTGTCTTATACGAAAAACGTATCGATATCGCGTTAATAACCGAGACACACTTCACCAAATATTCCCAGGTACATATCCCAGGTTATATTACTTACAAGTCAAATCATCCAGACAACACGGCTCATGGTGGTGTTGCCATAATCATCAAGTCTACCCTGTCTTTCTCACCACTACCAAACTTTACCCGTGATTACCTACAATCCTGTGCTGTCACAATTAAGCTAAATAACATACCGATCACTATTGCCTCAATCTACTGTCCCCCGAAACACAACATCTCAGCTCCTTAGTTTAATGACTACTTCTCAACAATTAACTCCAATTTTATAACTGGTGGCGACATAAATACGAAACACCAGAGCTGGGGGTGTCGCGCAGCCAACCCGCCTGGTAATGTGCTCTATAATTTTACCAATGCTAAAAAATACTCAGTATTGGCTCCACCGGGTCCCACATACTGGCCATCTTCTATACGTAAAAAACCTGACATATTAGACATATTTGTTAGTAAAGTGCCAAGTAACTTATATTGCACCCCGGAAAATATCTTAGATCTAAATTCCGACCATTCATCAGTTCTCTTAACAGTCAGTGCTTCCCCAACAGTTAAAATGACATTTCCTAAACTATTTTCTCCACTTACAGACCGTATCAAATTTCATAACTTAGTAGAACAAGAGATAAATCTAAATTTCAAATTAAAAACATATGATGATATTGACAATGCAGTGGATAAATTCACTTCTATCATCCAAACAGCGGCCTGGGAGTCACAGTCAAATTCAAAAAGTCTTCAGATTCCCAAAAACCCCTTTCTCCCACAACACATTCGCTCGCTAATATTTGAAAAAAGGAAAGCCAGAGCACGGTATCAAACCTCTCGCCTACCTTCTCATAAAATAATGTACAATAATCTAGCCAACTCGCTTAAAAAATACCTTTCAAAATATAAATCCGATATCCTAGAACAAAAGTTATCAAATATATCCTCCTCAGACGGCAGCCTTTGGAAAGAAACAAATAAACTACTACGGTATAAGGCTAGCTTGCCACCCTTAACAAAAAATGATACTACTCTTGCTGTAACTGATGAAGATAAAGCCGAAGTTTTCCGTCAACACCTTTCTGAAATATTTAAGCCACATCCTGATATATTTAACCCGACCCTCAGCGCAGAAATAACTCAGTATCTTGACTCTCCCTTGCCTCTTTATCTTCCCGAAAAAAGTTTTACACCAAACGAAATTAAATCTACAATACAGAAGTATACCCTTAAAAAATCACCAGGCTTCGACTTAATTACCGCCGATGTCGATAGGTGCCTACCAAAAAAAGCTATTCTATTCCTAACCCATTTATTTAACTCAATCTTACGTCCCTCATACTTTCCACTCCTATGGAAATTCTCCAATATAATTTTAATTCCCAAACCTGACAAACCACTAGACTTACCTTCATCGTACAGGCCAATAAGCCTATTGCCATTTCTAGCAAAAGTATTAAAAAGACTAATACTTAAAAGACTTTTACCCTACCTCGATAAGAATAAGATCTTACCAGACTCTCAATTTGGCTTTCGCTCGGCGCATAGCACAATACATCAAGTGCACAGGTTGGTCGACGCAATTTTGTTTTCCCTAGAAAAAAAATATTACTGCACCTGTGCATTTCTCGATATAAGCCAAGCGTTTGATAGAGTTTGGTATGAAGGCCTTCTGTTCAAATTAAAAAAATTTCTTTCCCCCTCCTTATACTTACTGCTTAAGTCTTATTTAACAAACCGCCATTTCCAAATCAGGGTTGGATCTTCTGTATCGGAAATTGAAAAAATTTTCGCTGGTGTCCCTCAGGGTGGGATCCTCTCACCCCTTTTATTCAATATTTATACATCAGACCAGCCTGTCTCTCAAAATACTATAGTAGCCGATTACGCGGATGACAAAGTCATAATCTCAATTGACAAAAACCCCCAAATTGCATCTTCGAACCTTCAAATTCATCTGAATTTAATGTCAGAATGGTACTTGAAATGGCGAATTAAACCAAATCCAAATAAGTCAGTACATACAACATTCACTTTATGTCACTCCATCTGTCCAAATATCTCTTTAAATAATGTTCCTATTCCAACGTCTAACACAGTCAGATACCTAGGACTCAATTTAGATAAACGCCTTACTTGGAACGCCCACATCCGTATCAAAAGACTTGCCTTAAATGCCCGACTCCGCAGTCTACGTCCCTTGCTTACAAATAATAAACAATCAAAACTAAAAGTTAAAGTTCTCATGTATAAAGCACTACTAAAACCAATGTGGACTTATGGTCTTCAATTGTGGGGTACTGCTAAAGTATCTAATACCAAAAAAATCCAACAGTTCCAGAATATTGCTCTCAGAAAAATTACAAATGCTCCACCTTTTGTGTCCAATTATACTTTACATAAATACCTCACAATGAAAACCGTGACAGAAGAAGATGTAAATTTCTACAAACGCTTTCATAATCGCCTACAAACCCACCAAAATCCATTGATAAAGAGCCTCTACACTCAAAATATACCGGGAAACCCCGGGCGTCGTTTAAAAAGGAAATGGTGCCGTGACTTGTTATAAAAAAAAAAAAAAAAACAACGAAGTTCTAGACTCTAGACAGCGTTAATCCCCAGCCAAGTGTCACCAATGGGTGACTTCTTAATTCAAAATACTCATGTTAATATTATAATATCATATATACTTATTGTGCTACATTGTACAGATTGTGTATTTAAAAGTGTAAAATAAAAAAAAAAATATATTGCAAAAAAAAAAAAAAAAACTCTCTCTTCAATTTAACCGCCACAGAACAATAATGTTATCGTCGGACGGCATCTTTATACCGACCAAAAAGAACTGTATGAACTCAACGGTAGACGGAAATGTTCGAATTGAGGGCGGACAAAGGGCATGGAGTACCCCAACTAATTTTCAGAAATTTTAGCGTCCCCCTACTGTTATTACGTTATAATTAAAATGTTTAATAAATCTTGGGGAAACTTTTTTTTTAAAAGTAAACAGAGTCCCCCTTCTTTAATTTTGGAATGTCAAGCAAGGGTAGGTAGGTAAAAAATGAAAAAAATAAAATGAATAAACCGTTCCGTGGGGTATTGACCACGAAACGCGTTCCGTGTGATTAATCGTACAAAACAAATTCCCCAGCGCTTCACCCGCCGAACACCTAAACGAGTGCTCTTGTCCATTGAGGGTACACGCATAATTATAAAATTAGTAGGTGGGTACACGTCGTGTACCCCATTGTACCCTACATTACACCAATGCTTCCCCCATTCATGCATCAGATAGATGCATTTGCTCACGGAAAAAAAAAGTTTTACTAAATATTTTTAATTTACGATAATATAGATGACGCATCTGGATTTTAGTTGAATTTACTATAATTTGTTTAAGTGAAGTAGTTAAAATTAATAAAAAAAATCTTAATAATAATACCACGATCTCACCCGTCACACCCCTTTGCCTTGGTATCATCGTACGTTCGATAATCAATCGGAACACCCGATTGATTAAAATAATCAGTTCTGGGAAACGGTGATGTTTCACGAAGCGTTCGCGGACGATGTACCGACCGCCACGAACAATCGGCAAGCTTGGTCTGCTTTTAGCCGCTTTCGTGGCCCTTGTAACTTTCCTACTTTTTATATTACAATCTATCATTTGACATTTGATTTTCCTTCAATTTATTGTTTTTCTTTTTTTTTATTATTATTATTATTTCAAGAATTATAGTGGTGATTATTATAATTCGTATAGTATTCTTAAAATACTGAACAGTTTAAATTATTATTATTAACATTATTAGTTTAAATTTGTTTTGTTGTATTTTTATTATATTTTTATTAATATTAATATAATTAAATTTATACTTAATTGTGTATGTGCTGTGCATCGTGACACCCACGAGTACGCATTAAGAACTATTATGTATTTAAATTTTATAGGTAACTACATATGTGTGTGCTTCGTTTAGGTACTTTTATAAATTATTTAAAA
Organism: Sipha flava; assembly: GCF_003268045.1. Taxonomy (NCBI): domain Eukaryota; kingdom Metazoa; phylum Arthropoda; class Insecta; order Hemiptera; family Aphididae; genus Sipha; species Sipha flava. The sequence continues at coordinate 2,338,115 of NW_020273360.1, forward strand.
AACTTAGATAAATGCATAAATACCAAGAAATTACATACACAGGCCAATAATAAAAATTCACGTATGAGTTTAACTACGTCCCCGTTATTTTTTCAAACAAAGTCTGCGTTTAACGGGCTACGCAAAGAATACTATAAGAAAAATATCAATAAAATTGAAACTTGTAAAGAATTTTTAGCAATGTCAAAGCCTGAATGCATCAAATACTTAAATATCAAAGAAGGGACATACCACATTGTTATGTCAGCGGTGTTCAAATCATACTTTAGAGACAGCGTTGGGAGGTTACCGCTGAACAACGGCTTAAAGATCATAAAATTAATTACAACCAAAATAAACCAATAGTATTGATAATATGGTATTAATATAGAATTCAAATACATGTATGCATTTTGAAATTTGGGATCGTTCACACAAGCATCCGTTTGCAATTTATGCAGATTTCGAATCAATAATCGAAAAAGAAAATGATACTAATATTACAAATAATACCAAAATTATTCATCACCATGACATAATGAGCTTTTGTTATTATGTTAAGCCTGATGATGATATACCTACATATTTGTTGGAGGAATTCAATATAGAAACGGATTCAGTTATATTTAGAGGGGATTTTACTTTTGGTAGAGGTAACGTTGATAAAAATTTTACCGAAGAGATCGTTCAATTTACCTTGAAAATTGAAAATATATTAAACGTAAACATACCACGTATAATGAATGATATGAATGAAGATAATTATGAAAATATCATAGCCAAAGGAACATGACCACTAAGTAAGGCGAAATTTCTACAAAGTTCAAACAATGCTGTTAACGATAATTTATCTGGAAAATATACATAGAGAAACCGTATATAACCGATTCGATCTAAAAGTGGTAAATCCTAGATCCTTCCTAATTGTCTTCATAACCTATCTGGTTATGATTCATATTTCATTTTAACACAGTTAGATTTCGATACAAAGACAATTTGTGTAATACCTAATACAAAGGAAAAATGTATTGTCATCTGTATTGAATTTATTATTTCCGTGTATATAAATACTAATTAAAATTTATATTTTGAATGACTTTTTTTTTTTTTTTGGCTTACTATGTTTTGACCCGCTAGATTTTAACTTTCTAAAAATTGGTCCTCTAATAACTTTGTGTTTCCCTTCCCTGGTATACGATAGCGATAATGCGGCGGAGACGATGGGAAGACCAGCCGAGGACCAGCAGGACCATCCAGAGACAATGGATTTCCTTTATCCCCAAATCGAAAAACTTATACTACTAGCGTTCACAATTATTATTTTCTTCGGCGATTATCAGTACCCTTGTTAAACCCTGATTTGTCATTCGTATTGATCGCGGCAGAACATTCGGTAACTATAACGTTTTATAGTCAATTATATTGTTTTATGTAACTTTATACGACACGGTGATAAGCTCGTTTCCGCAAAAACTTACATTATTTTTTTTTATTTTATTGTTCACGTTCATTATTATGATAAAATATGTGGTTGTAACTCAAGTTTAAAAAACTGAAATATTATTTTAAATTATTGTTTCCGGAAATAATATTTACGACATTATTAAATTAATAGAATCTTCGCTTTATTGCTGAATTCAAAAAGGTGTTAGATGTTCCGGTATTACTACAAATATATATTAAGTTTAAAACACATGAAAACAATGTAACTGAAATTTAAAAAATTAATTTTTATTGATATTTGTATTCTTCAGAAACTAAAAAGGGTTAATTAAAAAGTAAATATTTAATATTTGTTTAATGACATCGAAATATAATACCAACAATAATGAAAATGATAAAAAAACTTATAATTATTAAGCAATACACTAATATGCATACACACACACACACACACACACACACACACACACACACACACACACAGAAGCGTTTAATGAGAGTTTATTCAAAATAGTTTACGTTTATCAGCGGTAGTTGTAAAAATAATCATTTTTTTCGATTGGTTATTTAAAAAAATTTTAAACGTTTTAAGAGGACAGATTTACGTAAGATTTTTACTATTGCTATTATGTCTCCACTATAATCAATTAACATCCAAGCAATACAAATAATGAACTAATAAACGATGATTTACTAATTTACATTACCAAAGAAAGAACTGTATGACATTGAAGAACTACTAAAAACTATTCAATTTTAAACGAGTTTTCCGCTTTCGTCTATATGCAGATTGCTTTGTATATATGTGTGTTGTGCTACAGGATAAAATAAAAACTATTTATCCTTTTAAAACGAATGTTTTAATTCTCCTGAACAAGTACGTGTGGGTCTATTTCGAACTAGTTTTGCTGCAAATTCCGATATCATACATTACTATAGTTTGCACATTGTTACACCGATAAATTTTACGCTGGTTAAAACGTACAATAAACCGCTCGGTCCCGTCCAATGGTTATTATATTATTTTAAATAATTTTCAATTATATTATATCGATCCACCGAGCAAAGCAGCCCCCTATCGACAGGTCGGATCGTAAGACAATAGCAAAAATAATTAACTGTACGGCCCGCGGACATGTACATTAAAAACAACGTGTTGATTTATGTCTTTTGATTAATACGGTAAATTATCTTTATTATAATAGTGGTAGTTATTTTCCGACGACACAATGTATTCACGACCGTGGTTTGTGCGTATGTGTTTGTGTGAGTGTGTGAGTGTATGTGTGGGTGTACAGTTTGCGCGGTCGTTAAATTTCGTTAAATCGCGCATGTATAATTTTATACAACAGTTGCTAATAAAATACATTTTATGCGCTCGTCGTTCTTTTGTTTTCCGTCACGCGTTGTATTGTATATTTATGCCGTGGTAATAACATCATGCCGTTGTTGTACATAACATCATTATTATTATTATTATTATAACTATTACGATTGTTATACATATTATTTTTATAATATATAAACTCTCATCTCTTTGGTAATCATCCGAAATTAAATGTATAAAACATACACACACACACACACACATATATCGCAGTACACATATGTTTGATAGTATTATTATGCCGTTGTTTCGGTACGCTGGAAGTTTGACAGGGATTATAATTTGTTTGTACGTTTTTATTTGTTTGTACGACTCCCGTGTGTAGAAAATGAATACGGTGATAAACTATTGATTAACATACGAACAATCGGAACACGGCAAAAGTAACTACCACCCGAAACGAATTTCGATGGAGCTCGTCCAAATGTACACGTGTTGATTATAATACAGTGTGCGCCGACGACCGCGCTTGTCGTGGAGTGCAACAAGGACGTGACTTGCTCACACATGGTCGAAGGAAACGATTTGCTCAGAGCTGACGTAAACTGTTATAGCATTGCATTTCTGACCGTAAATCGATAATAATCCGGCATATGCAGAATAACATCGACCGATGCACGCGAACGAAATGCGAGATGCACATCGATGATTCCGTTGTTAAGCACAGATCGACCGACAACGGTCCGATGACCAACGGCTTTGTCTTTGAAGGAGACTCAAGATACGCACCCGTGTGCGAAGGGATGGGCAACATCTCGTACGAGGCTGACCGCATTACGACTTTTTAAACGGTGTCGCGCCTGCGAGTGTGTTTGAAAACGACCAATCCGAAATTGTGTGACCTCGTAATACCTCATAATGTCCGTAAAAGCTCTCCGTTTGAACCGGATAGCCAAGCGTCTGAAGATTTGACTTAAGCTTCGCTGTTTTCGCCTGTAACCGTTTAGATTATTACCGTTTAATAAGATTGAAATTGATGAATTTTTTATGAGCCTGGTTTAAATAGTGTTCGATCAACTGCTTTAGCAGATCTACAAGATATATATTTACCTCCACTACATATAAAACTGGGTTTAGTAAACAATTTTGCAAAAGCCACCAGAAAGACGAATTCCAAAGAATTTCAACATCTTAAAGACAAACTTCCCATGATACGTGCAGCTAAATTGAAAGAAGGTTTGAAACATTGATTTTGTGCCGCATCTTATTAAACCTAAGCAAGACGCATAGCAAGCTTTTATATGGATTTGTGAAAACTTTTTGAGAAATTACAAAACGCGAACATTGAAGGATGAAGTTCAAAATCTATTATACCCAAATAATGAACTGGGATGCCGAATGTTATTGAACATTTATTTTTACATACACACCTCAATTTTTTTCCCGGAAGACTTAGGTGCAGTAAGTGATGAACAAAGCGAACGATTTTATAATTTAATGGAAAATCATAACTAGGTTTTTTGGAATGAAAGTATGTTAGCGGGCTACGCTGGATGTTATACCGTGACATACCTGATAAAAAATATAATAGAAAAACGTACTAGCAACATTTTTAAATTTATAAACTGTTAAATTTTTTATTTTATTATTATATTATTATAAATATCTTGTCCAGTTATATTATAAAACAATATATATATATATATTATACATGTTATTTTAATTGTTAAAAACCAGAAAAATAAAAATCATAGTTATATTTCAAAATATTTGTTTTATCAATCAAAATAAATTACATATTTAAAAAACTTGATGATAGAAAAAAAACTTGAGTGTTATAAAAATCTAATTATAGATTTGAAATTGACACAAAAAATTGGTTTAGAAAAGTTTATTTTCAACTCTGATGATTAAAAAAAGTTTGATTTCGTATATCATTATAATGATATACGAAAGTTCTATATATATATATTGCTATTATTTTGTGGAATAAAGTTTTCGATGCTTTTGTGGCGCATCCAAATATTATTTTATTAGCGTCAAGAGCTCTGATTTAATTACACACGCGTAGTCTTTGTGAACAGTGTTGCAGTAGTTTGCTTCCATTCCTCTAGACCAGTGTTTCACAACCTATTTTATTCCATTCCTCCTTGTTTATTATCAAAACTTTCACACTCTCCGCGGCTATGCATTTAAATTTAAAAAAAGCAATCGATGGTTTTTGTTTTTAATTTTTTATATTCGAAGAGCTTATTTGTTCTTGTATTTAATTTTTATTGTTATCAGTATTGCACTAGTCATAGACCTTGTACCTTGTGCCTTCCCAACAGAATTCTTACATCCCCGTAGGTTGGCACCCATTGTTCTAAAATGTATATTTATTAGTATAATTATTTGTACCTTCTATTGGCTGTATAACTGTGTAACATACTCCATTAGGTATACAATGGAGTATGTAGGTTTGCGTGTATAGTGTATAGTGTAAGTATTTGTATACACCACCGATTCTAAAACTGCGGATCGTCGTTACATAAAATAATTAGCAGTGTGTTTTTGTAAATATCATCATGATAATCATTGTTGTAGATTACAATTGATGAATATTTAGAATTTTCAATGAAAACGTGTATTAATCATATTAATTTATCACTACTTTTTAATGTTATCATAATGAAATGGTCGTACAAAATGTTGGCGATATTAAAGGGGGTCGCAAAAATCGCTGATATCAAGCCCGTATTAATGGGGTAGGGGGCACAACAGATATCAATCAATAATGGACCCCTAGCGGATAGTACTTTTTTTTTTTATTAAATCAGAATATTTGGATAAAATGCACTAATTTTTCCTAAAGTCTACACTATATCGATAATGAATAATATGTTATTTTTGTGTGAGAGGGCTGCACAAGAAGCCGGCAGACAATTATACGCGTATTTTTGAGTGTGCGCACGGGCGGTGACCTACTTACAACCCTTATGTGCGATAACTTTCCGTTAAAAAACAAACAATATTTAGATGACCCTGTAAGGAAGGGGAGAGTGGACTGTATAGATATAGTTGGTTCACTACTAATTAATAAATTTAAATCTAAAATTATGAGTGTTATGTATTATGTGACGACACATGGGCTCACGTAACGTGATAATAGTCTGTTCCCACTTTTAGGTAACCAGTAACAATAACAATGTTTTATATGATAACATATACAGAACAATTTATTTTACGTGTTCTGCAGTGAATACACGACTTATAAATCAATGATAATATATATATAATAGCTCGATCACAAACGATCGGCCAAGACAACACAATTACGAATATGTATAATAATTATAGCGTATTATGTTGTACGTCGGAGACGATAACAAATAATAATAATAATAATGATAACACTAATATCGTGTGTACGACCTGGTTCAGTGATAACACGACGATGGCGTTAGCGCTGCACTTGAACTGAAACGACGGCTGCGAGCGGGATCGTCGCACTTGCACTGCCTTCGAATTGGGCGAAATGACCGACGACACCACGTGTGTGCGTGCGCTGGTCAACGGTTGTATGGAGATGAACTAAAAATCGGAAAACGCGGTCGTTGAACTAACGTAATACTTGCGGTCGTGAGGTTTGCACATAAAATATTAACGTCACGCGTCTACGTCCGTTGTCGCGGCTTAAACGACAACAAAAATACACGACGGTTCGCACTGCGTAAAAACGGGCGGGCGGAACACGTGGGCACGTGTACGAGCGGGGCTTAGAATCGCATGGCAAAAGTTCTGCCGGGCGACACAATAACAAATTAAATAACGACCCGTCAAAAACTGGTAGTCGAACTATAATGAAACAGGTGGATTTGTGAACAAGCGGGGGTTTCGGCACAGGCGGCCGTGACTTGAATCGCGGACACAAGGACGTGCGCGACGAGTCGGTGAATACGAGGGCTCGGGTGCACGGAACTAAAAACATAAAAAAAGTACAATGAAGGCGGCTGCGCTTCGGTTCGCGACAAAGCATACGGCTACTCGCCAATACGGCTGGACAACAACATAAAAATGGCGTCGTGTACCGGTTCGCTGGAAGCTCGACAGTAGTGAAACCGTCCCCTCTCCTGGGGGAACAAAGGTCAACTTGGCGGCACGTCGGTGGTGCCTCCAGGATGGCAATCGTTGCGATACGAGACGTGACGGTCACATAGCGCGAAATCCGAACTATCAGATTTGATATCCAACAATTGTGCCTTAATGGTTCGGTTAATGCGAAATTCAATCGACGATAAATAGAATTCGGATCTACCGAGCTATCAAGTACCGAACACGTATGCGTAAGTTACACTAGTACGCAATAAGTACCCTTTTCGCGGTACACTTAATTACCAACCTTATCATCATCATTATAAAATATCACATCGTAAAACTGTTGTAGAATATTGAAACGGGGAAAAAATCCGTTCAATTTCCTTGTACCGGTACCGCGACCGACGGCCACCACGTCCGCAAAGTACCTACCAAAAAATATCGTACATGGGCTACGGTTTTCGTTCTCGTACCGTTTATTTATTTCTTTAATATTTTTCTTTTTTTCTTTTTCAACCAGTGAAAATGTATAAAAAAAAATAATCATATATACACATTCGATAACGGAATACGGAGGACGAACGATTTTTCAATCACGGTGGCGGAGGTGGATAAAAGACATTGGCGGCGGAAAACCTACGGACTTTTGTTTTAGTAAAGGTCGTCGTATCAATCATCGGGTCCGATGTGATATCGAGCTCCCGAGTTCTTGGCCGCGATGGACCGTTCGGCGATAAGGACCCGCCCGGGTCGAACTCATTCCATTGTCCGTCGCGTTATCGCCCGGCGGCTTATATTTTTTCCCCACATCCGCCGCTGACTACCACGAACTCCATGCGACAGTAAGTGGCCACACACTCGACGCTGGATTTAACCATTGGGCCGCTTTAAGCACTAAATAGATTGCCGCCTTTTAATACAAAAATATTTTTCCAGTCAGTTTAAGTACAATTTAAGTACAGATATTATAATGTAAACATATAAAACGAAAAAAAAACCTACGACTTTAGGTATATATTTACTTACAAAATCGGGTAGTCCAGTCCAGTGTAATACTAAACGCATCATATGGTACCGTCTGGTCTAACACAATCTTACGGACCGGTCCATAAACGGTCCAACATTTTTTAAAATCGGACCGACAGTCCGGTCCACTGTCTACTTTATTAAATGTTAATTATTTACTGGTCCGGTCCAGTCTAAAAATAATATGAAGCCGTCGGTTCGGTCCAATTATGGTCTTTGATTAACGTTTAAGTGTGATCCGGTCCGACTTCGGTCCTCTGGTAAAAATTGAAGCCCGGTCTGATCCTTAAAATAACGAACCATGCAGATCACTAATGTATAGTTAAGCGATGTACGAACAAAACTTATAAATTAACCAAACAGTTTTCTTCGAACACTGTACTCCTATACCAACAAAAAAACTGATAGTGACCATCTAAGTGTTCCATGTATTCCTCGTTACCTGCTGCTACATGTGGAAAAACGAATGCAGACAATATTTAACCAGAGTTAACATATTATATTGAAATAAAAAATAATAATAAACAAAAACTCCATAAACATAATATAACCTCATAATATTATATTCGAAAAAAATATTGTAGTAAAGTGAATATGGATATGCCCATTAAATGGATGACAGTTTTTTTTCATCAAAAATATGTTCATAGTATTTCAGTCCTTTAGTTAAATGTTTGAAAAGTGTAACGAGAGAAATCGGTTTTCTATGCCTTCCGTAGAAAAAATTTTGTTTTGAATAACAAAAATGCGCACACTGGGCTTATCACACGGAGTAAACGTAGGCGATACAATAAAATTAGTGTTTTGTGTTGATCGAATAATAATAACGATTACGGTAATATTATAATAACCTCTTATTGGTCGCTAAAAGTCTCTACGGTCAACAACATCACGATTTAAGACTTTCGGCACACGTTTGCTTCCTCCCACTGAAGTAGTCCTACAACACAGATTATTCCGGTTGTTTTTTTTTTCGAACAAATATTTAGTGCCAGATTAGTAAGAATTCTCAAAACCGTTCTCGGAATTTATATGACGTTGTTTCCCGAGGTAAACCAATGTTTGTACTATTCATTTAAGGGGACCAAAAGCAGTAATTTATTAAAGGGTTATGTATAGGCGATTTGGCGTTTTGTTTGCACTTCGCATTGTGCTCGTTAGAGAAGTAAATGGTTATAAATCGAGGGCATTCCAACTATTTATGCCGTGAGGCATTTTCTACGGGTAAAAGAAGAACCATGCGAAAACGTGTCCAACGCGTGTTCCCATGTGCGAACGTGTTATCAATATTATTACCACGATGTTTCAATTACACAGTGTACGCCGATATGACAAGACTACAATCGTCAATGAGCGATCGATGATTCTCATGGTTAGTCACTTCTGTCATTTTTCGTACACACTATCATGTAACTTTTTGAAAAGTGTATTGGTCTTGTAAGAAACTTACGTACTGGTATGTTAAAAAGAATCACAGTTGTCGATCCGGTAAGCGACACGGTAAAATATAACATCACCGCCCGTTATTATGCGTTGGGTTTATTTTTTATTTTCATCGTCGATACACTAGATCATATGATACACTGTACCACCAGTCATGTAGGGCGACACCACGTGGGGTGAACATCTACGTCGGACGAGTATGCTGCGCATTCCCGCCCCGAGAAGATGATTTTGTTGAAAAAAAATCTAGACAAGTATTAAAATCTCGGGAAACGTCGAAAAGACAGATTAATCTGTATTAAAGTTTCGCGTAGCTAACAATAACGAAGTATAATGGATAAGAGGAAGTACGCCAAAAATCTTATTTTACTCGTAGAAGTTCTCACAGTTGACTATATGTTAAACCAACTGCCGTAACAACAACTGTAAAATAATGTTATGGAAATCAGCGGTAACTTGACCTACTGCCGCATATTAAATCGGAACGGAAAAACTAATAAACATAATTTTAAATCATTTTATATGAGGCCCCTCGCATTGGATGGAATCGGATTGAAAATGTCGGCGTCGGGATTATATTATTATATATTAAAACGGAAAACACACTATTGTTATTTTTATAGCAATGTTATTGTTTGACTTTGAAAAATCTATAAATAAACGTCGAATATAGATTATCAATCTATGATAAGTGTAGATCGGAGCTCAGTAAATTTACCTGGTAAATTTTACCGGTAAGGTGAATTTACGTAAATTTTACAGATATTTTTTTTAACACGTAAATATTTATCACCTTTCTAAAATCGAGTGACCATTCATTTCAAATTTTTTCATGTGAACATAAACACTAGCAACATATGTTTTTTATAGCTAATTTTACTCGTATTCAAAAAGCAAAAAAATCAAATGTTCCCTCAAACTTCCAATAAAAACCAGATTGGGCTCACCCATAAATTGCTTAGACAGTCTTAAAAAAAATAAAAGCACACTACAAAATTTGACAGTTTCTGATGATATAAATATTAGTAAATTGAAAAAATATTAAAATTTATAATTTAATTTAATTTTTTTAATTTATTAATTAATTTATAATTTAGAAACGGTAGTAATATTCTTTATGAGCTACTGCGCATTTTCAAATGTTACTAATAGTAGTATTATTTTTCAAGGTATTAGGTACAATAAGAGTTTGAGATTTGGAGAGCTTATAAGTATTATACTATGGTAGTTGAAATTACAATTAATAACGAATATCAGTTATCACTGATTATAATTTGATAATAAAAGTACCTCAATTAAAATGGCCGCTAATTTCGTTGCCACCGTGTTGTGTCCACACCCTGTTAGGACCAATATTAAGTATATTTTATATATATTTTAATTAAAAGAGCCAAATGATAAGTATGAACAAAAAAAATAAAAAATTGGACTTTTTGTGTTATTAGATTATTACAATTCACCATAATTTATATAAATTATAATATACAAGGTTGACAGTCGTATAATATGTTATCGATACATTTTAAATCGTATTCGGTTTATTTTGTACGCAGATTCATCATAGTTCTAGAGAAAAACGCCAAAGTTTATACGGCCGTGGGGCGTGAATTTCCGATTCGTTCGGACGCTATGTGCGGACAAAGTTAGTTTCCGTTCCGATTTAGCGTGCAGGGCAACCTCTGGGAACGCCTAACCTCACCCGAGATTATGGGTCCAATTAAAATATAAACCTTTTTCGGAGAATAAATCATAATGTGCAAACACGTCGGAAATACGTTTAAATACGGCTCATCAGTGATGAGGTAGTCGAGTACCCGCGTCCAAGAAGTTGTTCATCACGTTCCAATAATAATAAGGTTCCAATGAAATTTACCGAACAGGTATAACAAAATCAACTTACGTTTTAACAATTATAACGTTATGCACGTCAAATTTATAACCACGAAAATAATTAATAATAATAACAACGAGGAAGTCATCCGACACCGCTGAAGTCTTGACGTTTTCACCTTCAATAATGCACGTCGTTGATTTTTGTTTACTCTGCTCTTCAAACAATATATAAAGTCTGCGGTCGGTTGATAAAACTGGTACATTTTACTTCTAAGCTGTCGACGTTGATAGGTTCATGAACACACAAACACACACATGTATACATGTATATCTAGATGGAATTTTCAGTGACGCACTCGCACATGCGTAATATACTCTCACATGCGTACGTACACTTATACACACACACACACACACACACACACCCGCGCGAGTCCAAAAGTACTAAAACATATACGGACGGTTTTATATTGCTCGCTATTTACCACTTTTCTCGTCCGCTCACGCGCGTTTGTCTCGAAATCCGAACGCGAACGCGGTCGACCGTGTGGCAATAAAAAATCGCTGATTGTCTTCGGCGAGTCTGCGAGAAATCAATTTTCTCCTTCTCTCTCTCTCTTTCTCTCTCTCCCTCACACACACACACACACACACGCACACACTTCCCGGCTTAGCAATAACGATCGCGTCGAGAGGTGTCCGTGTACGGCAGCCGAAATCCTATTCCCAGGGATTACGGTGCATTAAGCACTTGGGTATTTCTCTTAAACGCACGCACGCGCACGTCATACCGCACACGATAGAGGTACCGTTTCGTTGCGCGGAATACGTGTACAATGTGGCGCCGCGGTAACGTACACAACGTAATGGTGTACTTCGAACGGCCGAAATCCTTTGCCGTAGAGAAACGCGGAGTGTTCGCGCGCAGTAACTGCCTGCGAGCGGTAATCCACGTCGGAAACGAAAAGAGTACGATAAAAAGAACAAAAAAAAAAAAAAAAAAAACGAATCGAAGAACAACGCGATACTCGTATTTGCGGGCAAACAGTATTACGGCAATGCGTTCCGCGTGCGTAAAGTGTATTACTTTTGGTATCCGTACCCACGGACGACCCAACCTTAACCGCGCGCAAAACCGCGCTGTCCCGATTAACGGGAAAAGCTTCCGAAATCGAATCGCACCGCTCGCGTCCGCTCTGCACCGCGTTGTTGTAATATTTTGCGCGTGGAAATATCCATTCCACTGCACCGCGCACCGAAGTCGAAGCACACGTGTTGACATAGGCGTAAATAACAGAGGGGCTATTTCCCCCTAAACTTTTTATAGCTCCTCCAAAATACTTGTCATACGTACACTAAATTACGGTATAATATGAAACGAATATTATATCTATTTTTGCACATACACATCGAAGAAGAATGCGAATATAATAAATAATGCATTACAAATAATGCAGAATATGAATATATTTAAGAAACGTCTTACACAACAAGTTTTTCTAAATTTATTTAAATTCATTCAAGTAGCAATCACATAACCAGTTAGTTCATCCACTTGTGAGAGATCATTTTCAGTAATGCGAAGGATCGATACATATTTAAGGCGTACTATGTCTCAAAACCGGTTTAATGAATTAAGTATACATAATATAGAAAATATATTATTGTAGACGTTGAGGATATTTTAAACGAATTTTCCAAAACAGAAAGAAAAATAAAACTAATGTAATATACTTTTCAATACTTTTTAATAATTTGTTGTGATTAAAACATACATATATAAGTATTGTAAATTTATGATTTTGTTTGGTACATTTAATCTGAGCATAGTGAGAAAAATTTTTTTTTAAAATAAGTGTCAATAAAGTGTTCAATATAAACTTGAGTTTCTGCTCCCCAAAACTCAAACACTATTTGTCGCCTATGCGTGTTGGTCTGATACAACAGTATTTATTTATTCATAACGAGTTCAGTTCGATTTTCTTCATCATCTTCCCTTAGTTTTGATTTTTTATGATTTAATCCAATTACAATTTTGTCCATATTTAAATAGTAAACTAAGATTAACCGACATGTTACAATTTTATATAATGATTAATGCAGAGGTTCCCAAACTTTTTTAACTCACGACACTCTTTATTATTTTCTAAAAATGTGGAGGCATCCTATAGCCTATGCCCTATACTCTATAATTTATACCAAATACTATTATATCGTATATTTAAATTTATATTTTGTAACTTCGATTTTATTTAGCATTAATAAACAATAAAGATAAGATAGTCACAAATATTTCACCGTAAATAACTTTAAAACAGTTCACATCAAATCGATAGCAATCGAACCAGTATGAAAATTAAAATAGATTGAACATCTCAGTATTACTTGTAAAAAATATATGTGTTAATAATTAATTCATTAAATTATATTGTGTATATCTAATTAATTATACACAATAGGTTTTATACTATAGACATAGAGTATAGTCTGTTTTATGACTCATAGTGCTATATTTCATGAAGACGTTTAAAAATAAATATATATTTCAAATATTTTTGCGACACCCTAAATTTAATCTTGCGGTACCTTAAGGTGCCGCGGCACCCTGGTTGAGAACCTCTGGATTATACTGTTACATTTCTGTGAATATTATTTTCGTTATCGTGAATACTTCATTATGAACGAATGCATTTTTAAAATTAATAATATTTGAAATATTCCTTTATATCAAAAGATTATTGAACTGGATGTCAAGGTAGTTAATTTATATCCATTTTTAGTGTATAATATATATTAAACAGTAATAAATACCTATACGCAATGACATTATGCGATAAACCAATAATATCTCGAGTATGGCGTATCTGAGTACCCATGGGCATCACTTGAGTCAAAATTATGGGGTAGTAAAGTTGATTTTTAGAAAGCGAAAATAAATTTTTTATGGGTTTAATACGATAGCTAAACTCTTCTTCATTACTTTAGGTACGACACTTGTATAGACTGCCTCATGGTCCATATTGAACTTATCACAAAATATAATTGTTTTGGATACATTCACAATAATATATAGTCTATGTCCGTACACACTTGAATAATAAACATCGAATATATTTTTTAAAACCTATGCATTTTTTTGGGGGTAACAATAACATACTCTTACTACACCACAAACATTTCTTGGGTTGTAAAGATACCCCTCGATACCCCTTAGTGACGCCTATGTGAGTACCAACTAAGTAATGACATCTGACAACAGCCAATGGAGAATAAGAATAATATGACGGTAGGATAAATTGAATTTAAATTTTTTAATGTAAAAGAATCACTGAAAATCAATTTAGCTAGATAAATTCGTTTAAATAACATTTTTATTTATATTAGATAATACACCAGATACATATTTCTTCAACTATCAAGATAATTTATCTATATAATGCCCAATTCTAACCATAAAACTCCATAGATCGAATCAAAAACACGAATACACCAACGAAAATTGAGAATTACGGATTTGCATCCGAAAAATGAAATATTATGATATCGTTCCTCGATAACTTAACCGGTTCGAATTCCTTCGCGTAATGCTGAAAGCTGTTCAGGAATATGTAGTACACCGTTGAATTTAAAAATATACTGACCAAGGGACTCGTACTATGAACCTATTTTTGACTTCACAGCTGGTTAAACTGAATTTACATCTGGATATAATAATAATAATTCGTTTTTTCGGCCGTAACAAACATTTTGTACGGGGTTGTTTTTCGATTTTGCATTTTGCACGCCGCAGTCGAATTCGCAACAATTGAAGTACAAAGGGAAATCGTCGTACAAAAAACTAGCGATTTTGTAACAAAATCGTTGTTGCTGATAAAACGTTTTTTTTTTTTCTTACACACACACTTGAGTGCGTTTTATACGATACTCGCTGATACAAACAGAAAATCTTTTGGCAAGCTCACATCACGCTTACAACAATCTTATTATAACGATTTTATGTTCTTGGTTTGGTGATTAAACACTGTTCATTTGTTTACGTTCATATTTTATTCAGTACGCGCCCACAATGTGTGCACGCATTTAAATATTCGTGTTTGCGTCGTAGTCTAGCAGACTCCGAATAAGCTGGGTTACACAATATACAATAGAACATCATATTTCCTTAAAATTAGGGTTGCCATACGTCCCGGAAAACCGGGATTATCACCGTTTTTGGACTTCGCGTCCCGGTGTCCCGAAAAATGTTTTCGGGACGTCCATATGTCCCGGCTTGGACGTTTAGAAGAAATTGTAGTATTGTTTAATTTTTCATTTCGACCATTTTATCTCAAAGTACATTTTTAATCGTAATCGATTAACAATATATAATAAAAATACAATTTGTAATTTACACATATAAATATATAATATATTTTATTTCACAAAAATATTTTTAAATATTATATTGCAGGCCAATAATGATCCTCTTCAGTGGCGTATACATAACTTTTGTATGGGGAAGGGATCATTTGCAAGCAAATCATTACTTATTTTTACGTTTCTAACGACCTCACACTAAGAACATTATTTTATAACATTTAATAAAAGGCCTAGGAGGGGGGGATCTGATTCCTCCTTGAATACTCCACTGGTCCTTTCAATATATTAAAAGTTATATAAAAAGTATATTACTCGATAATGTGTTTGTTTTGTCCCGGTTTCACATTATAAATTTATGGCAACCCTAACTGCCATGATCACCGTGTTTTAGTTGCATTAGGTTCTTGTAATAAGTAGAGCATTAATCGAAAATCATGAAATATTTATACGAATTCTAAACATGGTCAAAATAATGATATTGCAAAAGAGTTTCGGTTTTAAAACTTCGGAATATTTGAACCCATGACGACGACCGAATTATGCGCGAAATCATATTATTATTATTCGATTCAATTTTAAGTAGGGTTGCCATAAATTTATAAGGTGAAACCGGGACAAAACAAACACATTATCGAGTAATATACTTTTTATATAACTTTTAATATATTGAAAGGACCAGTGGAGTATTCAAGGAGGAATCAGATCCCCCCCCTCCTAGGCCTTTTATTAAATGTTATAAAATAATGTTCTTAGTGTGAGGTCGTTAGAAACGTAAAAATAAGTAATGATTTGCTTGCAAATGATCCCTTCCCCATACAAAAGTTATGTATACGCCACTGAAGAGGATCATTATTGGCCTGCAATATAATATTTAAAAATATTTTTGTGAAATAAAATATATTATATATTTATATGTGTAAATTACAAATTGTATTTTTATTATATATTGTTAATCGATTACGATTAAAAATGTACTTTGAGATAAAATGGTCGAAATGAAAAATTAAACAATACTACAATTTCTTCTAAACGTCCAAGCCGGGACATATGGACGTCCCGAAAACATTTTTCGGGACACCGGGACGCGAAGTCCAAAAACGGTGACAATCCCGGTTTTCCGGGACGTATGGCAACCTTAATGGCAGTGGCATACCTGTGAAACATTTTTTTTAGGGGGGGGGCATAAATTGTCATTGAACAAACTTTATGCGTGCTTTAACGAAACGGAAGAGAGCTGTAATAGGAGACTTGTGAGATTATGCAAATTGTAAAAAACAGTAGTCAAAAAACGTTTATAACAAAATTTGTAAAATAGACCAGTGAAGTAAATGAGTTGAGGCAGCTTCCTAAATTTGATTTAAAGAAAAATAAATGAGTGACCAGGGAACAGGGTCGGCTTAGCTCTAAAGGGCCCACGTAGAATTAACCTAATCTAACCCATCTATATCTAAAACATTTATTTATCATTCGTATATTTAAATTAAATATATCTTAAATATGTAAACTGGTCATTAAAATGTAATACATATAGATTCTATATTTGTTATTTTAAATAAAAAAGAATAAAATTACAAATTCTCTTAATCTAAATTTACCGTTAAGTATTCAACTTTTATAAAAAAAAAAACTATGCATGTATAAAATAAATAAATTTAATAATATATATTATATCATATGAAAAGTCTTATCGTTTCTTTTAACGTTTTTTCTATGTCATATATTAGTTTTATTTTATCTACATTTAAAGTAATATATTTTTCCGTAGCCATAAGCATTAGTGGTTCTAAATGTTGCTGATCGAGTGACAAACCTATGTTTTTATTACTTTAAGCTTAGAAAATACTCTTTCACAAATGACTTGAGTTGATGGCAATAGCATTATGTATTTAAAAAACCTGATTTAATTTGTTGAACATACCATAATGACAAGATAGTTGGGTAATCATTTTAAAAGCACATGGTATATATTTCCAATAGCTATTACAATTTATTGAATCAAGTTCATCTTCTGAATCAGATGCCACTACTTCATCTATAATATAACCTTCACCATCATTATCGTTCATTATGCCATGTTTTTTTAGAATAATATTAATATAATAAGGAGCAAATTGTTTTTATTTGAGTATGTAATACAGTATCTCAATAAACATCAGATCTCTTTGTTACAGTTATCAAGATATCCATAGCATATTCTTCGAACTTTTCGATGTATTCGTATATTTTTGGATCTAACCATTTACATCATTTAATATATTTTCATTTGGAATTAATTGTTCTTCAATATTATTTAATATCAAGATCATTCATACATAATAATTATAATTTATATTTATCGAAATACAACACACAATTATAAAACCTGACTAAGATAATAATAAGAAGTACGATTTACTTATTCTAACTATAGATTTAAAAATTAAAAGTTAAAATACTTTACGACCACGTATTCCTCGTAAATATTATATCCAAACGTTTTGTTGCATTTAAATATACATTTAAAAAATAAAAAGACAGGGGCTCATGCAGCGATTGCTGCCTATCTGCCTTCGCCAGGCCGATACTGCCAGGGGAATTCATAGTACGGATGTGATACGGTATACGCTATTTAAAAACGGTTTTTAATTTACGTGTGTGTGTTAATAAAGGGTTTTCAAATTGTTTTATTGTTTGTTTACTTTGTTATTCTACCAGAGGTAAAGGTATATATGAATATATTGAAGAGTACACATACGACAGAGCGAAGCGACCGAAAACAATCACCGAGTAACAATTTTTTTTCTTGTACGAAACTTATATAAATACTTATAATTTTAGTTTAAACGAATCCATCTAAAATTAAGATAAATTGATGATTTTGATTGGTAAATTCAATCTGAGCGTAGCGATGAAATTTTTTTTGTAACATAAATGTCAATAAAATGTTCATTATAAACCTGAGTTAAATTCTAATTTATTAATTAATTATTTAAAATAAATTATATTTATTTTTAATAGAATGATCAGAAGAGTAATTATGTTTTTTTTACACCACTTTCACTTATTTGAAGTGATCCCGACCATGGAAGTTAACATGATTGAAACAAAATGATCATTTTTTCGATCTACGCTTTCGGTTAGTTATTCATTTCAGTATTTTATATGTACTGAGTATAGTTATTAAAAAACGAAATAACTTTAAATTTCATTTTGTGAATTGTAAATAAATGTGCATGTAATTTTTTTTTTTTTTTTAATATTTTATTTGAATATACTTTTCTGTGATTTCGCCAAACTTTTAACCATACGACAAGTCAACGGTATTTTGTGATATGTAATTTAATAATAAATAAATACTTCAAACATTTTTCCTGCACGTTTGACAAAATTAATTTTAAATGAAATTTTTCCATTATTTATATTTATATTCGTATATCTTTTGGACAAAGTTAAACTTCAAAGATCATAATTTATTTTACAATTATAGTAAAAACTAAAACAACATATCTATTTAAACGAATATATGTATCTTATTATTATTATTATTATTATTATTATTTTTTTTTTTTTTTGTAGGAAGGGAATAATACAAATACAGACATGTTGAATTCATAACTCGACGATAAATTGAAAATAATCTCAATTTAAACATTTACAATTATATTATTTTCTTCGAATTCTTTTAAATTTGACGAAAAACATTATTTTCCTTTAAAATATTTCTTCATTGCCCACGTTTCCTTTCTCAACTATATACATGGGGTCCGCTACTCTCACCTACTCTCTTCATTCGATCCAATTTCTTATATCTAACTTATACACACCACTCCGCTAGTTCTTCTCGTGTCACCCTCGATATCATATGAAAAAATATTCTTCGGTTATTTTTTCCCTTTACATTCTATAAATTTATCTTCGTAGTATATCCCACTACCCTTGTTTCATTTTTCTCTACAACATACGCGTTCAAACAATTTCAACTTGCTTTCTCTAATTTTATCATGGTTGTTAACACTATTAAGCAACATTCCGGTCCTTACAATATTCTAGCGTTCTCTTTACTGTACATAATATACACAAATATAGGAATAATACCAATACTCAATACTCAATACACAGAATATATAAAATACATGTGTTGCCTATATTTTAATTTTATCGGCACTCTGGGAATACTCAACACCCTAAAATATTCTCTTCGTTCTTCATATTTTCATACTTAGTCCCATTTTTACGATCTTCTTCAAAATCATAATTATTTTCTTCTATTGATATAAAATACAGTCACGTCACAATACACGGAAATGTCATCGGTCGACATTTGACAGTTAAAATTTATAAATTAACGTTAATCCCAAAAGTCTCACATCACGTTTGACGTAAGTTCTGTTTTAGTTTTGTTATATATCTAAGACGGTGTAGCAATCACTGTCCGTAACGATTGTCCGCGATAAATATTATAATTTCGTATAAAATCTCTTTTCTGACATACGTTTGTTGAATACGTTCATGTATATTATCTTTTGTTATTCACAAATACATATTTAATATATACATAATCTAAAATGTATGTAGGTATATTTGGGATTAATTAACTCGAAAACTACCGGCTCTGTGCTAAATGGTCCTCGTTGTCCGGATAAGGTTGGACCAACAAAATCCTTGACAGCTCCACTATTTCGCCCTCAAAACCGGGTTCGTAAGTAATTTTTGTACCTAGGTGTTACGGATAGGAAGAAAAAACAATTAAAATATTATATTTGCTCGGCTAGGAATTTTCAATAGCTGAATACGAACAAAATATGAACCATGTGCAAACCGCTACGGATAGGTTTCACTGTTCGTCGGCAATTCGGCTGTGTAACATCGGTGTCACCGTCACGTCATATCCAGATCGTTTTCTCGATCGTTTTGGTTTACCAATCAGGATATCGATTCGGGGTAGCTCTTAGCGATTGAATACGAAAACCCGGTAGTTCGGATCGAATGTGTTTTATCACATTATTCCCAACACCTCTACTCTCTTACTTGTATTTATCACGTAAAAGTATATTTAATGTTACTGTAACCAATGGCCAAGTGAATTTTAATGTCACGAGTTATCCGAAGTTCATCATACCGTATTATTAATATTATTATATCTCGTACTGCCATCACACTAATCCTGATATTAATACGATTGCTGATTCAAGCGGTAGCAACTACGTTAACATTTTTAAATTGTCACGCTTGGAGTACCGAGTATCGAGTTGAACATTTTCAGCTATTGGTTCGCCTGCGGCACGATGGAACGTGTGTATTTGCTAGCGCATTTTCAACGTTCGTTAGGTAAGTGTTTAAAATTCAGTTTACTGTCTTCTTACATATGATTAGTGCAATGAACCATATTTAATCCCAATCATCGGTAAATGTTTTCCTCTTCTCGATTTTCTAGCTCGTTCGAGGTCAACCGCGAAATCTGTTAAAAATATTGCAGAGTACGTGTACAGTGCGTTACTTTTTTTTCCCGCAGATGTTCGAACGATTAGGATAAAAAAAAA
Source organism: Sipha flava (assembly GCF_003268045.1). NCBI lineage: Eukaryota > Metazoa > Arthropoda > Insecta > Hemiptera > Aphididae > Sipha > Sipha flava. The sequence continues at coordinate 2,359,121 of NW_020273360.1, forward strand.
AAAAAAAAAACCCATCGCCTTTGTTTTCATACAACACGAGTGCGTGCGCAGATTGATTTACAACAATCGTACGACGGATTTCATGATTCGGTAAGCTCGCATAAGGGTTTTGGATTTTTCGTCCTATTCGTTAAATTTGTATCTGTTGTGTTTTTCTCGACCCTCGGGTATTTCGTTTTGGATTCCTTTTCGTTATGATTACAACGATTCAAATGGTTTTGTATGATTCACACGGCTGAAACTCGGACCGCCGCCGACACGACGCAATGCGCATTATATTGTACTATAACGTCGGGGAATCGATTGCATCACGCCGAATATTACAAACCGACACCATGTACACCACCACCGGCACCGATATGCGAACGGTGTCCCGTGTCGGTAATTCCCGAGGGTCCGAGGATTTGGATCGTAATCCGTATTCGGGTTCATTAAGTTGGCCGCTGCGGTGTTATTCATTAATCTTCACTCCCGATGATGCGGTGCTATGTTATGCGCATTAATATAATAACGATATACAATATACAGAGTGGTTCTACTTGTTTTAAATGAACTATAAAGGTAATAATCTTCTTATGAATGGATTGTGTGTTGTTTTTTTTTTTTCAAATTCCAATTTCTGGAAAACGCATACCGTGTACTACTATCGTACTGTATTAAAGTTTCAAACTACATGATGCAATATCAACTTTTGTTTTTCGAACGAGAATTTTTTATCGCGCTAATTTTAATCATTCAGTTAAATCTTATGGCATTTTTAACCTAATAAAGTCAACATTTGGGTCAGTACTGAGGGCTATATTTATTCAAAGACAAATTGGACATTTGCTCTGAGCTTTCTTGAAAGAGAATATACCACCGATAACAGGCACATAAAATCAACTGTCCACATTTTAATGGTAAATTAGGAATTACTAAATTATGATTGATTAACAAAAAATAGATCGGAAAAAATTATAATAAACTTAACATTTATATTGTAGTATATTGCAGTGTTATTTCAATAATTGCAAATGTACCACTGATTAGAGTTCAACAGAAAATCTTTTTTCAATAGTTCTCTTGTACAACTCCTTAATTGATTTTGTGCAGTATTTCCGAGACAATTATAATGATAATAAAAGCAAATATATAGGATTTTTAAAGGATACTGAACATGAGAGTTTAAAAAAAAAAAAAAAAAAACTCCAAAATATAAATTAATTATAGAGGTAAGATTCTTAAATAGTACTGATTCAGAAGAAAAACAATATGATCCAAGAACAATGATAATAAATGTTATAAGTTTTTTAATTAATAATATTAGGACATTTTTGTAAATATTTAAACAAATTTGACTTGAAAACATTAAATTTTTTATAAGTTTTATGAAGATCAAAAATAAAAATTCTCTTTTTGTAAACAAAATGTTTACTTTTTAATTTAGGCACTTCATTACAAATATTACTTAGATGCACTAAAATATTAAAGTTTTTCTTGTTTAATAATAACTATGATTTAATAAACACAATTTTATTTTATGATTTAACTGTTCGTAAAGCATAAATATCATTTAACAAATTGTAACAATTATGCATAGGTATATTTTATATTGCATTAAAGATAAAAGTGATTGACGAATTTGGGACCGAAAATTTTGAATTGTGTTGGTCCCTTAAATTGATAAATCTGGGCTTGGCGATACTTCCTTTCGGGTCGCTTCGGGACGACAATTTCACATCAGTTGACGTTTAACAGATATTATGGTTAAACGCTAAATAAATGTCTTCTAACGTCTTATACGTTTCAATAAAAAATTGTGACCAACATTTATTCAAAATTCTATTCGATAATTTTATTATTATTATAATTTATTTTTTTTAAACTTCTTATTGAGATCATATTAAACAAAAGTACCATTATCGTTCTTCGATAGTGATTCGATTATGGTTTGATCGCAAGGGTTTATAATAATTATTATAATAACACTCTTTGTCCTCGATGTGCCGTTGGGCACGTTGCCAAAACAGTAGGTTACGTAAGAATTTGATGTTTGATCATTAAGTTATGCTCATAGACAACGCGAAACCGTGCCAACTCCAAAAGTACGTTGCAATTCAGGAAATAACAATTATATTATTAAATAACTGCAAGTCCTCTTGAAGGGACAAAGGAAAAGAGAAGATCTATTATTACCCGATTGTAAAAAGATTGGATTACAATAATTTGTATATTAGCTCCAAGCTATTCGATATGTTATTCTTTCGGGACACGAATTAATATTTATTTAATTTACAGATAGTGAAAAAAATATATTTTTTTTCAGTTCTATAAATTTTTAACCTATACACATCGATTTATAATATTACTCATTGTTAACAACATTTGATAATTTTTTTCAATAATTTTTTTTTATTTAGATACTGAGTAAAATAAGGAACGTATTGAATTTTATTGTTATTTGTGTATGTATGTGTGTGTGTGTGTAGATAATTTCAACCAGAAGCTCCGTTTACGACCAAGTAAAATATAATTGATTGCAAATAAATAGTACATAAAGTGGTAGTTTCTGGTAAAAATTATACAAATTTTCAAATAATTTTCTTAAAAGTTGCGAAAAACTAACTAAAAGGTATAAGAATACTGTAATATTTACGGAATATAGGTTGTCAACATATTTGAATTTTTGTTCTTTCGTTAATCAAAAAATTATAATTATAGATATATGTACTTTTCACAGAATGTTTATATCATTGTTTAACGTAGTTGGTATGATTTTTAAAAGATTTTTTTTAGCTATTCAGAGTATTAAAATGTTCATATTTTCTAATATTTTACTCGAAGTTTTCGATAAAATAATTTTAATTTGACAAAATGTCTTGAGAATAAAACACAATATTCGTCGTGCATATATATTACTGATTAAAGTAAAGAAAATTGAGCTAAATATTAACAAAAAAAGTTTATGCAAGCGCTTAAATATTAAATTTTGATAAAACGATAAAAATCACGAAAATACACTATTTCTTTTCAGTTAAAAATTCATATAATTTTCAAATTTTTACTTAGAACTTAAAATATTTTTCGTATAATATTTTTCTTCCAAAAAAAAAAAAAACATAAAAATATAAAAAATATTAAAAAGTCGCAAAAGTTATTTATAAAGGTTACAAAATTAAATATTAAACGATATTAGTAATTTAGTTAAAGACATAAATGGCTCAAAATATTTCAATGAAGGTCAGTACTAGAAGTTTTTGATTTTTAGATGCAATTTCACTTTTTGTGTAAGTTAAAACGTTTAAAGAGTTCAGCATACTTTATTCAGAAATTTGATTCTTATATTATATCAACAATTTTTAGAAACATAAACTGATTCACTTGTCTTCTTTCATTCAGAATCATTTTCTCCAGGGAAAATGTACATTTATCTCAGGTGTAAAAGATCAATACAACAATACTATTCATCCATTCCTGTGTCCACCTGACATAAAAGTTTTTCCCCTTTTTATATCGTTACTGAGAATAACCAGTATGGGTTTGCGATAAAAATAATTATGAAAATGGCTTGAGTATTTCCCTATTTGTAATCGAGCAGTTGCCCATACTTGTGAAATAAACTTTTTCAAAATTACAAAAAGTCTTTAATCAATACGTATTCAAAGTGCTTAGCGTGCAAAGGTAAACTTATAAAAATACGATTTATTTTAAGCAAAACTATTTTTCATTATAATTAACATTTTCATGTATTATAATGCTAATTTATTATTATCGATAAGTAATCTCCAAAATGAAGTAAATTCCATGTTTTCATTGTTTTCATGTTTTCCCTTAACTACCTATGCCAGTTTTATTAATCGAAAAATTAAGTAGCGAGTGTTAGATTAAGTTTTTAAAATGCTTTCATTAATAAAATGATTAATTGTGATTCGTATGCTATGTTGAAAAAAAAACACCACTATTCACATTAATTCATTCGTGTTTATCGTTCAATTCAAATAATATATATATATATATATATATATATGTGTATATATGTAGGCACTCTATATTATTTGGAATTAGAAATGTGCAGACACTGATAAAACCAAACAAATGTAATTTATTATTAATAGTTTAGCAATCGGTAGTTAGTGCGGTTAATGGAATTGTTCAGTTGTCTTGCCGAATCGATCGGTTTATGAAGTTTAATTATTATGTACAAAAAAATGTTGTGTACTACCAAAAATAAAAACCAACAGAATTATATTAATGCTTCTTTTTTTCGCGCAAAGACACCGCGTTTTTTATCTCACTAATATTTTAAGTGACACTTGGTCAACATTTTTAGTTTTTTTATTTTTTTCTCAAATTACCTCGTACTTTTCATAGTCTTTATGTTATGATGAAATACATCGAAAATAACCAGGAAATTGTATTAAATACATTCAAACATAAGATCTCTGTTCGGTTTTCAATCTCGTTAGACGCAAGTGCGCAGTTGTAAAACCGACGGATACGTAAAACAAACAACAAGACCGTAAGCTCTCCAGGAGCGGCCGAAAGTACGTAATAACAATATATTTACAATTGGCGAACGAGAAAGATTGCTTTTCGCTCACTATCACTTCCAACGCTGTCTTTCACCATTTCAGCGAACTTCTATTGTGAAAATCGTTCGAGAGCGGTAGAAAAAACGTAGACAAACGTTAGCGTAGCTATAGAACGTTTTATACTCTTTCAAACCGTGACGGGCTGATCGGACGAACTGCCGGTCGAATTTTTGTGCCCGGATTAGGCTTCACCCATAAGTGGATATTTGGTCACATCTGTGGGGGGGGGGGGGGGCTTAACATTTTTGTCTTATCCATTAGCGTAAACAGACATTTTTAGATGCTTCAACTTACTATATTCTAGTTGAGGCACCAAATATAAACGTGTAATAGGAACATAAAAATATATAATATTGAATGGCTACTATTACGGGGAAATAAATAGCCGTTTTGTAAACCAGAGTTTTTGTAAGATATCGGGTACCTAAATTCATTAAGGTCAGGTCAGGTTTATATTTGTTGAACTCGTAGATTTTTCGCGGTTTCTTATACGCTATGCGAAATTTTCATGAATCCATAACCTGACAGTTGTAAAACGGATTCGCGAGCAAGTCAGAAAGGACGTTTTTGACCATCGACGGAACTTTCCTGCCACGGTCGAACCGGACCGCATCGTTCCGCGAAATATTTACAATGCACGTGAACAGTTTTACCGTCTAAGCGGCTAAACTTGACGTGCGCAGGGCGAGAAATTGATTTTCAGCAGTAATCGCCGCGTCCTGCTGATCGACCCTCCACGCTGCGGCCGGCGTACGCACGTGTCGGTGTATAAATAACGGTACACTTGTACGTATTGCAGTTGTAATTATTAATGTTTCACAAGCAACGCAAACTTTTGAGTTTCGTGCGAAAATTGTTTTCATCACTTTAAAAATAAATTCAATATAAACGGCGTGCCCGTCCATCAACGCTCGCGTTTTCGCCTCATTAATAATAATTAGACGAAGAAACATCGTCTTTTTCTCCCGGTGGGCGCACGCGAAACGCGGGCGACGACGACCGTGTTCTAAACTTTCGTGCGCCCGTTCACCGTTAGATCGAGGTTGAAGGGACTGAGAGATAGTGTATACAAGTAAATTATTTACTGTTTGGGAAAAATGGCAAAGTAGATTGTCACGTGGAAAAAACCGACAACACACCTCTCAGTCCGTCTTGTTATTTATATATGTAGACGAGGATAATAACCGTGGGTATTACGAAGGGTTATTGCAAGTGGTTAAGCGAGTAAAGTTTGAGAAATTATTTTGGATGTGAATGTAATATTATGTTGACGGTTTCATATCGATCCGGACGATCAGTAATGGTCCGATTAAATTAATAAGCCAAGGCACAAATATCACGAGAGTGCTAAGATCAGTGTTCGACGTGATAACATTAAAGAAAGAGAACTCTGTTTATTTAAAAAAAAAGGAAAATTCCAAAACTTGTTAAGCGTTATAGTTATAACCAGTGCTCGAATTGGGAAAAAATAAGTAGAGGAGCTCTGTCCAACGATTTGAAAACTGCGTTTATTTTGGACATCAATTAGGATGAACGTGGCGTCCCCCCGTTCCGGTGAAAAAATATAGTTGGGGTACGCAACAAAAAAAAAAAAAATAGTAAAGGAGCTCCGTCCCCCTGTGCACACCCCTAATTCAAGCACTGCTTGAACATAACATAATAATAATAGAGTCACGCTAAAATATCAGAATATTAGTTGGCGTACTCCGCCCCCTGCATCTGCTCAAAAGTCGACCACTGGCTAAGACCCCGGCGGTGAACAAGTAAATTTAAAATGACATCCTAAACTAGAAATAAGCGCTCCCCTCCCCTCCCCCGTTTATCATTTCGGACGATTTTGATGATAGTTTCACGTGTATACAGTGATGTATTGCTAAAATAAATCATGTATATACGCCTTATTTCATGTAGTAACTATCATATGGTAGGAACCAAAAAAACTCTTTCATGAGCAACACATCCTTAATTATGACTATTTGATAACAGAAACTTGATGTTAAATGATAACAAATTTGAATTTTTCATTACAAAAAAAAAATAAAAATAATAATAATAATATATCCGTTACCGAATCATGTCATAAATATAACCATAAGTTAAGTTAGTCAAGGTATTATGTAGTTATTTGTCAAATTACAAGCTATACGCTACATACGGCCGTATACCCGCATATCATCAATTTCTCATAAGCTATACGCTATGGATAAGAATAGCGTATTGGTTATACGCCGTATACACCCGTATACCCTCCAATACACCACTGCGTGTATACATTTTTTCGTTGTTTCCATCGCTGTATGAACCACAAAATGAATGCAACACGGCGGTTGCTGTTCCGTAAAAAAAATATTCCGACTGCTCGAAAGCTTACCACGCTAAAAAAAGGGTTTCCGGTTTTTACTATTTTCGTTTACGTTCATTACGTTCGCGTGCGCGTGTGTTAAGTTTTCAAACGCTTTACGTGGGCACGAATATTTAGAGGTTTCATTAAGAGGTTGAAATTGGAAAAGCAACCGCCGAGGGACTTACCGCAGCACTAGTGGTGTTTGCGACGGGTTCGTCGGATCCGCTTTTGGAAATTATTCTTTCCGCTCGTGGTCGGCCGTCGAGAACTGGTGACTTCAGGGTGGAGGGAAATGAGAAAAAAAGAAAAAAAAACGGAGCAACGTCCGGAGGACGAGGTAACCGTTCTCGTTACAAAATTTCTACGTTGATAATAATGTTATGATAACGTTAATATTTTTCACCGAATGGCCGTTGTGGCAGCGGTGGACGCGAAAAACACTACGAAAACTTTAATTCTCCACACCCTCCACTGTCTCCGGAGCCGTCGCGGCAATACTTGACTGACCGCAGAACATCGTAAACAACACGTGTTTCGTTTCACTTTTTCTCCCCGTTTTTATTTTAGTCCACCTGCTCACCACCGTCGTACCGTGCCTGCCGGCCGTCCTTGTCTCCTTCTACCTTACTCCGAGGCAGAAACGTGCTTATTTTACGCATTATACTTGTTTTTACATTTTATTTTATTTTTTCATTTTTATTTTTCATTCTTTTGCTTCTTTTTTCTCATCTCACCGCCAACGCTCGTCTTCACCGCACCGGTTCGTTTGATGAAGCACGGGCCCGAGTTACTTAAATTTTAATCACAAACTTTCCAATGCGTCACGGCCGTTTACGGCGTCACGTGGATAATACATAAGTTCTGTTTATTTTTTACTTTTTAATTTTTATATAATAGTGTTGTGTTGTACACCGCGGTCGTGTCCCGTACCCGGTGTTTGGATTCCTAGTGACATAATACAACTCTTTTAACTTTTCATACCGAACATTCAGCGAACGGCCAGAACTGTTGTACAGTTATTATTATCATACGCGATTTCCATGGGCAGTGACACACGTCGGCCGTAGTGCAGCGATCGCGGTGTATGCACGTACAGATATGAAATCGATATGATTTTGTGATCCGCAGCGAACAACGTTTGTGAACGCGCTTATTTCACGCCGGTGCATTATAAAAAATAAATAAGTTTTCTACAATCGATTAACGTTGGCGGGACCAGCGCGCGGTACTAATGGCAAAACAAAGCGGAAGCGTTACGCGTGCACGGCCGTTTTCGCATCGTTATTTAAATTCCGAATTTTACTACAAATTGCTAAAGTTTTTTTTTTGACACGTATTTATATACGTACGTATACCTCCAACTCCCGCCCCTGTATACGTTCCGGGTTATTAATTAAATGTGTCAGAGGAGACTCCGTGGATACTGATTTTCACCAACTGTAATTACGAATTATTGTTAAAGTTGTATTATGATATTATTATAATAATAATGTATTATTATTATTATTATTATTACAACTTTGTTTGTAGCTATTGTCTCATGCAGAGCGATTCGAACAGGCTATTGTGCACCCGAGGTGAAAAAGTTAGCACTGCTAACTTTCTCATCATTTGACACGATGAGTGTCTTGTTATTATAATATATAAATATATTTGTATAAATGCTCACTCCGCGGTTTTATGCACGGTTCGTTTTTTTTAAAGACCAGACCCGAATGATGAAATACAAAATAATGAACAAGATGATGAAACCAAACTGGACCGTATCATTTACAATGTACTAGAAAAGACCGAGATCGGATCAACATTTAAAAATATGACCGATTATTAAAACATTATCATGAACCAGACTGTGTTTTACTTTAATATATATTTTATATAAGACCTATCTAGAACATATTTTTAAATTAATCAATTAATTTAAATGAATTAAATAAGATTAAACCAGACTAAATAATAGTACACACAAAGCACAAACTGTTATGTATTTCAGTTGAAGTAATTAAAATAAAACAATAACTATTTAAAGGTAAAACTGTAGCAAGATTTAAAATATAACCTAAAATAAAAGATTATTGGCTAAAAGAGTTTTCTTATTTTTTTTTTTTTTTTTGTTTTATTTTTTTATTTAAAATGTCAATTATTAAATGTTGGTTGACAGAGCGTTTTTGAAATTTTAATAAATTTTTTTTTATTTTTACTCTTGTAAAAAAATTTCAAAAATCGGTGGGCACAATTTTTATGAATAATCTTTGAGTTTGAAATTTTGTTAAAAATTACGAATTCTGCATGCTTTTTGTAGTTAAAAGTCGATAAGCATTTCAATATCAATATTTTTTTAAATACGACTTGAATAAGTAGTGTGGTGTATTAAAGAAGTTTCTTTTACATAAAACAAAAAAAAAAAAAAAAATAGATTAAAATATTAGATTTTGACGAAATCGGGTGTTTCCGTAATAGGTATTGGTTAAACAATGATACCTAGTCATTTCATCGTAACTCAAAAAATAATAATCAAAAGAATTTAACATTTTTACTGAATACTTACATAAACAATTTATAAAGATTTATTTAAAAATTGATGGAGTAGACCTTTTTCGTTCAGAATCGTTTTTTCTAGAGCAATGGTTTCAAGTTAAAAAGACCCACTCCTACATCTCACTAGATCGTGGATTCTCACCCAATCTAAGAGTCTTTTCCAACCTAGGATATACGTATTTTTTTTTAAATTAAAATTTTATGTAAATAAATATTATTGTAATAGGTTTTGTGTTTTTTTGAAAAAACATTTGATACATAGAACGTTTGACGCTTTTACTTTTCATGTCTTTGAAGTCTCTAAATATATTAATTATAAATTTCTACATAATTTACAATTTGTTTTAAAGTGAACAAAATCCAACAAAAGTCTCCTCAATAAGTTGTGTAAAATAATTGTACAAGTAGGTACTAACTATTAGGTTGTGTATTTCCTTGTATGGATTATATATAATTTAAAATAATTACTTACCTAAACGGGATTAATGATGAATGATCTTAAGTTTTTACTAACAACATTAAGACGTGAAATGTTCAAAATAAAATACAAGACCATATAATTGTAAAATTATCCACAAATTATGTAACTTTAAAAGTAATACAGATGTCAAATAATATAATTCACTATCATTAACTTGAATTATATTCCTTGATCTATATTCTACAATAAGTAAATAAGTAAATATAATGTCACCTGCAACACAATTCAGATACGCGACAAGGTATTTCAGTGTCCACAAGCATTTTAATCTAAGTTAAAATTACATATATGTACGGTATTATTATGTAATGCATTTAAGTAAAATCATATTAAATTGTTGTTAAAAATTAAGACCATTATTATCGCATTGAATGAAGGCAGATGGACAAGACTGGATTACATTAAATTGAAAAACACAAAGACCGGACCATGGTTCGGTGCGGTTTGCGTCAGACCATGCAGAGCCCTAGTATTATGTACGGGAATTACGGGCGATCGACGGTATCCACGGTTGCAGTCTGCGCACGCACACGAATTCGGCTCCCCGATTTCGGTTTTCTAAATTATTCGTTGGTTTACAAATTTCAAAACTGCAATCACTAGTATTCACAATTTATTTGAAGGAAAAAATCGTAACGTCTACATAATATGTACGATACTGTACTCGCATCTATTGTTTTATGGACCAATGTTAGACGAGCATTACGAAATCGGAGCACTTTTTTTTTCGTGTGACCGTTTCGTATTAATTTAATACAATCACGGTGGCGCCTACGACCATTGGAACGCCTTTGCTTTCCTTTCTACAGATTGTACGTTTTATATTAAACGATTTCAAATCTAAGTCGACTTTGAAGGACTTACATTGTGCACTAGCGAGACCTGTATCAGAGTACTACGGTATACGGTTTATGGAATCCCGGCATAGTTACTGAATCCTATTGGCCGGAACGAGTTCGGATTATATTTTCTCGTTTGCCGGCTATTAATTGAAAATTGACGTGCCTATATTAAGGATTAAGGTCCCGTGGGAACTAATCCCATATAATATAGTCTCTCTGGTGGATCGTAGTAGCCGTGCGCGCGCGCCTGACTTAAATATTCGATAATAACATATTGTGAAACGGTCAAACTATATATGATAGTCATCGTCGCGAACTCGTGTATTATAAGTTTATTAGACATTTTTTCATATTCCCATCGGTTCATTAGGTGCATTTATATAATTGTGAATAAGGAAAAGATAAAAAAAAAAAAAATTCGTTCCATACAATGTGTATCAAACCTGACGGAGTTTATGCGCTTAACGTCGAGACTGTCAAATGTATTCTTCTCGTAATACGTCTTCTAGCGAAAATGAAAGAAAACAAAACAACAAAATAGAATAAATCTCCTTTTTTTTCTTCGTAACCCCGTCACATGCCGATTCTTCTTTATGTGCTTTTATCTGCCCTTAATCAGTCTGAAAATGGACCTTAATCTCGTTCTCGTTGTATATCATTATCCCGCGATACGGACATCATCATTTCTCTTTTCCACAAAAGCATCCGACCACATATTTTCCTTGTATCAAATTACAAGGGTTTTCGATAATGATTTTTTTCTCATGCTTATAACACAGACTTATAATTACTATACTGGATACCCGAATTTATGAGTCTTTGATATTTAAGTCAGCAAAAACGGTCGAGTTTTACCATCAAAAAGGTCCGTATTTACCAAGGTTCGTGTATCCGATGAACGATATGATATTCATTTCGTTTAGATATATTTTTTAAAATATGTGATACCTCGAAATTCGTTCTTCGGTACGTATATAATATATATCATTATATATTATATAATGGCCATATGAAACGTATGGATCCAACTGTGTCCTATACGAAATACATTGGTTTTAGATATTATTCTCGTAGTATGGTAAATATTACAGTGAAACAACCAATTACTTTTTTACGTTTCTGGTTATTGCTTGTGTATACCGTTTTCCTATTTCACACGTTTCTAGAGTAATTAAAATAATTTAAACGTTCGTCGCGTGTTCCGAAACATTTGAATTTTAAGGGTTCGTTGAAATGGTTCTATTTATTTAATTTCAATACTATCACACAATATAATTTTTACACTCTTAGTCCATCGTATATACCGGGAAATTTCAACAATCAAATGGTTCGAGTATTGTAGCCCAAGGAATTACATACGTAGGTGACGATGACTGTTTAAAATCTATGGGCTCGACCGTTTGAACAACTACGGTTCTATAAGCCACGATGCAAAACTATAGTAAAACTTAAAATATTTTCAACATTTTTTTTACATTTTAAATAATTTAACATTTTTTTTTAATCATAAATTATTGGAATTCGCGTAATTGTATGATGAAATGTTGACAGAAGTGGTCTAGATCAGCGATTCTCAACTGGGGATCGCGACCCCCTTAAGGGTCGTTATCAATTTTATTAGGGTCGCATCATTTGAAAAAAAATTACTTCAAATCAATAACAACAAAAGAGTCATTAAATTAAAAAAAATATTCAAATTTATATAATTTTTATTTCATTTATATCACTTTTTTTTCTATTAATTAACGCCAATCGGCTTTTATAATATACCTTTTTTGTAAAATATATACACAAATAAATAAAATAATAAGTTTGTAAATTTTTTCAATGCTTAAATTAAAAAAGGTTGTTAAACATCTTGGTGAAATTATAAAAGGAAGCCAACTCAAAAAGGTTGAGAACCGCTGGTCTAGATCCCATGGGATTCGTTACCCCTTGCCTAGGCTATGTGTCTGATCGTAATGATATTATTGCGTTCTGCAATATCGGCTGAAGACGTTATTAATATTTCGATTCCGACTACCACCACTATTGTCGTGCCAACCCATGAGTCGCATAACGTATTACGGGAATGATGATAATATTACTCCTACACGCGTTCATCGGAAACTTCTCTATTTTGTGTTTTTCAAACTTTTCTCGATTACCACGTTCATCTCCGGATTTTTTGGATGCGTTCATAACTGTTTATCATTATCAAAGTCCAGTTTTTGTTTAAATAATTCCCGTCTTTCGGGCTACTGCACCAGATCCCGTACGTGCGTAATACTGCCCTACAAATAATGGGTGGGCCCTATACAGATGTAATAGGATTTAAACCATGACGTCACTATAACCTAACCATGACGTAAACATAACTTAACCATGACGAATGCGCAAGGGGTGCTGGGTATGGCCGGGCATTTCCGGAAGTGTAGAATACGGGGCCCTACAATTAAAGTCTAAGAGTAAGGGACAACCGATGTCGCTCAAATTAAATGCGATTTATTCTTAAGCGTTTGGTAAAAAATTAACGATGTTTTCTAAAAAATCAAACGAAACAAAATGTACCGCATTTTCGTGCGAAAACTCCTTACGGTAATACAACAGCGACAATCGACTGCAAAATAAAAATCATGAACAATTGAAACTATCCGAGAAAAATATACAAAATTCGAGGTAAACGTATTTATTTATCGGTACAATGTATCACGGTAAAAAATTCTAGCAATGTTTATTGAAAGTGTTTACACATTATTTTTTGTACCTGCACGTTTCTTCGATATTGACCTTGCGGTGTTGCAGGTCTCCGGTTTCGATCCCATTTTTTTGAAATTCGTGAATCGAGACACAAAAAACTTGTGTGCGCGCCGCAAACAAGGTTCGTATAAAAAAACCATCCTGGACGAATTTATTCTGAACGCTCGTCTGCCGGGTCCGATCACGTCGCGGCGCGCACAACAGTATCGTTGTTTTTTTCATTGACGTTCCAGCGCGGAACGGTGAAACAGTACAACACGTACCCGTTGCGTTTCGTGAATATATTCCCACTTCCGATTTATCCTTTTCCCGGCCGTACAGGGATGGCTTGTCAGGGGAGAGTTTGAGACTGCATATCCCCTAAATAAAAAAAAAACCAGCTTCTTGTATATAATAACTTTTTAAAAACGTATAGAAATTTTTATTTTTATTAAAAATATTTGAGTGTTATAGCATTTTCTATATTTATTATTATAAATTTAAGACCATAAAATAAAAAAAACCTATAAATAGTTATTTTTATGGGAACACAATTTTAGTAATTTCGACGACGGTCTCCGTTTCAGTGAAACTGACGTTGAATCGTAACATGTAATGGTTTGGCTTGTTGGACGGAGGGGGCCGGGGAGAAGTATCCACGTATTATAGACGCTATTGAAACTGGGTTTGCGATAATAATTTCCGTGACATCGCGTCTGTACACCGTCGTCTACAAATTCGTAGTTAAAAAAAATTCCAGAAGCGAATTAATTTATAACAAAATTTATCTTTAAATTAAATTAAAAATATTAACTAAATATTGAATTAAGTAATAAGCATGATTAATTTTCCAACACAAGGGTTTTTCTTGTTCGTTGTTTTATTGAGTTTATGTCAAACAATTTAAGTCTCCCCGGAATATTTACTATGAGACGCTACTGCGTCTAGATCGACCGCGCTCTCGGTGTCCTGTCTCCGAATCGTTATTCCGCGGTGAACGATAAAACTTTTTCCTCTCTCGCCATGCACACGTACCGATCTCGCTCCATAATACTTGCTCGCGTACATAAACGGCACGTCTCCGCCGCGTTACAAATGTAAAATGTTGAAAATTATTGCGCAGTCAACTGCTATTATACGGCTTCGTCGTCGCTATTAAACCTCCGCCGATCCGATAAATCCATCGCGTGCGGATTCCGAGGGATATAGTGCATCGAAATCGGAACGGAAAAGATTTATACTCACAGATTGGATGTAGGATTTTCTACAGTATTTCGTCGGACTGATGCTACTGTTGCGACCATCACAAAGATGATTCGGAGCAAACAAATCATTTTACGATTGCGGCGCATCGTGTGTACTCGCGCGAAGCCAGGGAACGCGGAGGCACTGATTTTCACATTTATCGTTATTATATCATTATGCAATAACATGTAGAAAACATGGTAAAAATGATTGCGACGATTTTTCTACACGCACCACCACAAAACGGACCGTCTCGTCGCCGATTGGGTCTTGGGCAACGCTAACAGGCTAATGTGCTCGTTCGACACATTATCCATAGGTGTGTGTGCTTTGACACCGTCTGGAACGACGGCTTATTGTTCAAACATAAAAAAAATCTTTCCGATACAACATTATCTTCTTCTAAAATCATACCTGAATAATAAAACATTCAGAGTAAAAATTAAAAAAAGCCTCATTTTCCAGTACACGCAACATTTTAGCTCTTGTTCCTCAAGGAAATGATATCGCGCCGTTCCTCTGCGCATTATTCACGGATGACATATTCCTACAACTGATAACACCTTAATAGGGACCTATGCCGACCGACTAACGTTTTCTTTGAACTCCTGATTTAACATCGGATGTTTTAATATTAAATTGAGAAAGACTGAGGAAAGGAAATTACTGGTTTTTGAAAGAAAATTTTTAAAGAAGATTTTTGGAACTGTTATAGACAGAGAAACGGGAGAGTGGAAAACGAGAAAAAATGAGGAACTGATAAGGATGTTCCAAAAAGAAAATATATTAAGCTTAATCAGAAGCCGAGACTTCAATGGGCTGGACATGCTTTGCAAAGCCAGAACTATCTCATAAGGATGATCATGCAGAAGAACCCAGTAGACAGGAAACCACTGGGAAGACCGCGATTGAGAGAAAAGATGTAATAAGAAAATACATGGAAAGACTGAACGGAGGACGGGATTGGAAAACAATAGTAGTGGATAGGGAAAGCTGAAGGATTGGATATGTAATGGGATGGTCTTGATGACCGGAAAACCCAAGAAGAAGAAGAAGGTTTTAATATTGTACTGGAAATAGCAGTGATCGCGAAAATTATATTTAAAAGAGGATCTTAAGTCCTGCGTGTTTTTTTTAATGATTTAATTAAATTTAAAAATATTTTCAATCGACCCATTATTGTTAATAATATACAAATTATATGACACTATTAGATTGAAAAATTAATTTAGCATAAGATATATCTAGTAATTATGGACGAACTTATACATATATTCATTCAAAAATGAGATACCATTTTTTTCCACTGTCTATCCTCAAAAAAAAAAAAAAAAAGATTGTATCCTATTTTCCTTCAAACTTTTTTTTGGACTAAAATTATGAGTGCTTCTCTTTTTCGGTATTAGATTGTTAGTGGCGTGATCCAGAGTATTTTGAGCAGTAGATAATGATGTGTACAATTGTGATGGGAACTTTGCATATGTCACACACAGGTTTGGATTTCTTGGTGATAAGGTAAGAATGCGTGAGGTGAGAATGGCCTATTTTAACTCTTGATAATTATTTGTTCCCTCCTGCTTGAGTTGTCTGAGTACATCAATTGGATATAGACTTTATTATGTTCCTTAACTTGTTGTCTTCTTACATGACCAGTGTATGATGGAGTCTCATGAGACTATTGCAATAGTTATCGTAATATATATTTGATACAAGATAATTTTTATTGTATCGAAGACATAATATTGTTTTTAAATACTTGTATATAAAAATTATAATTAAAATTTAAGTACGTGAAACAATAATTCAACATAAACTAATAATTAAATCCGGACATAGGCATTTGTTTAGATAAAATAAATATAAATTGCATTTTAATGGATTTTATGAACAATAGGTATTATTTTTTTCTTTTTTTTCAAAGCTGCTTTTGAACAACGGGCCTTATCTTGTATTGTATAACATTATTTTCTTACTATTATAAAATGACATAGAATATCATTTAACAATAACATTTGTCTTGACATTCCAATGTTTTATTTTAAGTTTAACAACGATGAAGCATTCGAAATTATCGATTAAACGATTAAACGTTAAAAACTAATGGAAAATAGTATTTTAACTGAAGGAAAACCACTCCGAATGGGTTATCAATAGTGGTGATGTTTATCCGTTTTCCCCCTTTACGATGAATTCAAACGGAACATAATTTAAAAAATTAAAAACAAAATATTCTGTTTAGAATCAGAAACGGACAACACGGAAAAGACAACGTGCACTAATAATACTAATAACTTATAATAATTTTACTGTATAACATATTATAAAATGAAATTAACCGTCGATAACATCGTAGCGTAAGCCTAATTTTGACTTGTTTTATTCACATTTTTAAGAGAATTTTAATGAAGAAAAACCAAATATATGGTATTTATGTGGCTAAATATTTCGAAACAAGTTGAAGTTGATATGTATTGTAAAATAATAAACATACATATTACAAAGAAATTCAAAGACAACCTAGTAAAAAGTAACATGAATATTATTTTGTTTAACATTTCTTTTATTTTTAAAACAGATTCTATTTCTTGTAGAAGTATCTGATAATTATAAAAAATATAGGCATGTAAACGTTATTTTTGTATATAAATATATTTTCACTAATATTTAATTAGTATTGAACATAAACTCAATCTACTTTTATTCATGATTCCTTATTGTAGAAAAATGGATAGTGGGGATAAATGGTCAATATTTATAAAATTATGTATATATATATATATATATATATATATATTTATTTATTTTTTTTTTTTTGAGGAAAAAGGAACCGTGGAGGAAAATGGTATCTAATTTTTGAAGGCAGTGATTAAAATTATTCCATTAAATGTAATTACATTTATTTTACCCTGAAAATGCCTAAAAGTTTTAATTTTTCGATTTATAATCAATGTGTACAAAGAATGAATAAAAAGTTTTGTGTACAACATTCAACTTTGTTGACCGAAAATGTGTGGAGTCTGAGTGTTTGGATAGGAAACAGGACGTTGAAATATAATAATGATTTATATTTTAAGTATAATCTCGTTCTTTTTCGATTTTCCTTCCGTAGTATTTTGACGGACGTGAGAGAAACTTTGAAAACACCATTGAATCTTATGCTGCAACCGTCCAAATACAATAATATAATATTTACGAAGAATGTACGTGTAATATACGTCTTGGGACTTGGAAATTTGATGCGAGAGATATTTTGTTGCCGACCTATATCACCATATGTTGTGGTCATTATCATCGATCTTTGCTGTCGTTGTACAGTGATTGATTTACCTTCGAGCCATTTACACGAACGTACGTAGTATACAATATAATATTAGGCACAAACAATGCGAATTCAATTTAAACATTTTTCATTCCGTGTTGTAATTATTTTTTATTTTATATTTTTCATTGTGTTTAGCGCCAACGAGCAGTACAAATTGAAGTTCATCCAGTTCATTTTAGAGACGACCGAATAAAATACGGTGACTTGGTATGCGTATATACTGCTCGTGAAAAATGTAACTATGGTTACAATGGCTTTAATCATTTTTGGGTTGATTTGAATGCATATATTATCATACCACTACGAATTCTGCTCTTGTTCGTATAATTTTATTATTTAGCCTGATGGAATTTTGTAAAATAAACCTCGAATGACGGGAAAAAAATTATTTTTCATTTACAAGAGATTACTTTTCCTAAACATGAACGGTCTTAAAGATAAAACTGGTTATTTGTGATGGTTTTCGAGTCGATGTCCACTCGCAGATACTACGAAATCGTACATCATAAGACACTTTATCCTATTCTCCAATATTTTTTTCATATGGTTTACACTAGTTTTGGATTTTTGTTCTCTTCATTTCATACTTTTATCCCCGTTCTATACCATTGCTCTTAAACATTTAAAGGAAGTAATAAAATATTCTTGGTAAAATATATGCTCCGATAAATTTATTTTAATAAAACAGCACATATTCAAATGTAATTTGTATACAAATCAAATTATATTATTTACTTATATTTCGTTCAATACAGATAGTTTAACCATCAAACAAAAAATGATCCTTAATCCTAATAATTATCCTTAAATACTTATATTAATTTTATAATGATGAAATGCATGATTACTTACTGGTATTATTGAACTTCAAAAACATTCAAACGATTTACTATAATATGCAAACCGTTATTATATCAAATCATCGTTTGTCTATATCACCGTGTTTTCAAATAGATGAGGTTCATTATTATAAAAGCTTTTGCCGAGGTCTCGTTTTATAACGTAGATAAATATTTAAATATGGATTCTAATACAACTTATGAAATTTAAACTGAACACAATTTATTATACTCACTAGAGTTAAGCTCATACAGGGTGGTATCCCCTCGCTGATTTATTCCTTGCAATATAAATCCTGAGTACCGTCACAATAAGGGCCGATGAATTATGTTTTTTTTTTTTTTAATAACTGATATGATTAATAATTTCACGCGGAAATTGACTGATCCAAAAACAAATAATGAGAAATAGATATTACCACAAAATATAACAATCAGAATGGACACTGGTAACATTTTACACAAGCAACATTGGGCAATGGCTTGAGTCAGACAGTCATGACACCCAAAATAAACAGTGGGGACATAAAAATGGCAAAATAAAAAATGTTTACGTTTGTATTTATGTTAACACTGAGTGTAGTAATGATAAGTACCATGGTTGTATAATGTATAATTTGTATATTATGTCATAATTGCAACGAAAAGTCGTATGTTTATTGTTTTGTGTGTCCGTGTCGTTTGTTATGTTGACTCGTACACCTAACACAGTTTTTGTATATTGTAAGTTTTTGTTCAAATAATATTTTAAATATTTTTTTTTTTTTCTGTGCTATCATCATGGAGTAATTATACACGGTGAACAATTGCAATAATTCTGGCAAGTTGACTATGAAAAACTGTATACGATTTTGGTTACCTCTCCCGGTGCCACAGGATAATTTTTTAAATTATATTAATCAATTAAATGATATTTTTATAATGAACTTGCCTATCATGGTAGTACAATTAAATGATGGCATAAAGATGAAAAATGTAATTAAAGTGTTCCATTTGAACATCCGTGCAATTGTTTCAACCTAGAATTTATCAAAAATCACCTAAGAATATATTATTCAATAAATAAATAAAGATATGTTATTAAAAGGAAAGAAACAAAGCAAATTGGAAATTCTTGACTTTAAAATGTATTATAATTGTTAATACTTATTAATATATTTTGTTTGTTAATAATAATTAATAACAAATAAAATATAATAATAATACCAACAATAATAATTTAAAATAATTAAAATAATTATAATTATATTTATTTAAATAATTATTATTTGCATATGTTATTTTTCAATATTTACTATAAATTTCCAACCCCATGTAATATAGCTTACTTTTCTTACTGATCAACAATTTTACAGATATTATATTTAAAAGCAAAAAGAAGGACATTATTACAGTAATGATGCAAACAGTAGATTAATACACCAAAAATTACTAAATAATAAAAACTGCTAATCCAAAAATAAATTTGAATGAATAAAAATATTCTGCTTTAAATAATGAATTCAAAGTGAAAAAATTTAAAATAACACAAACAATTTTTTTTTAAAATAATTAGTTCTTTCATTTTTACCGTATAAACGGGTTCCAATTTTTTTCCTGTAAAAAATTGGTCAAAATGTTCTGTTGGCCCTACTATTTTAGTCAATAATATATTATAGTTACCGAAATACACAACTTTGTGGAAGATTAATATCGATCTTAATAAAAATAAACAAAATTAACAAAATAAACTTAATAAAAAAGATGGACTTGGACGAACTAATGCAAAAATGCAAAGATAAATATCCAGATACTGATCGTAAATTTGTTAAAAAAAAATCAATAATTTACGAACAATTTTTCGACGGGAACTTAAAAATGTAAAAAAAATCCAAACACACTGGAACATCACTAGACAATACATGCATATAAATAGACGCTTTTCAGCGGAAATAAATTCACACATTACTGTACTTTGTTTCTCAATGTGAGGTCTTACTAAATTGAATAAATTATAGAATAAATTATTTTCCATCCTTAAATAATTTTTAAAATCAGCCGGTTCATTTATATTCTAATTAAGTTCATATATTTTTTTTTTCATCCAATAACACCAATTGTTAAACTATCCAAGAAGTTAATAAGGCAGTAATTATTGACGTAGGAAAGCCACAACATCAAATAAATTCCGAACATTTATACACTATTGATTCTGATACAAAATAGAATTCCGATTTATAAATTTATTTTTCTTGATCTGTTAATGATAATTTTATTAAAAATAAATCAGACAATGTTGTTACTCTGGAAGATTGTTCAGTTATATATTTTACATGGTACTTATAATATAGATGTATTAAATAATTTAATTGTAAATATTATCAAAATTAATTGCTCACATTTAAAAACCTAAAAAAAAAACACCAATTGCTTTTATTAAATAAAAATTATACGTCAATCAATTATGAGAAAGGACTTAAAGCTCTATCATTTGGTTTGAATAATATAATCAATGTTTTATTAAAAATTTTTAAATATAATTTTAAAAAGCATTTATACCGAAAAAAAAATTAAATTTTAGCTAATTAAGCATTTAAAAACAAATAATATAATTTTAAAGTAGCTAAATAAATCAAAAGAAGATTGCAAACAAAATGAAATCTACAGAATTGAAAAACTTTTGGTATGTAAAATATTTAATAAGAAAAAAACACTTTCAACTACTACAAAATTAGCAAAAATGGCAAAAATAAAAATATTGAATCATATTTAAAAAATAATTTCCAGATTTTTAATTTTAAAAAAATATTTAATGGATTACATAAATTAAATGTATTCCTTATATTTGTTTTTATTTTTTTATTTTTAATTATCTATATAGGTACTTAATTTTATATTTTCTTATAACATAGTTTTTATATTGTATCGTTTATATATGTATGGTCTTATTGGTATATGATGTAAGATTTGAAAACGTTGAAAAGTATTTGATTACATTGTAAGGAATATTTTTAATTGATATTTCACGTCATGTTGAAAAATTATTTATACCTTTTTATTTTTTTTAAGTAATTTTTTTTAAAAAAAAATGATGTAAATATTTTATTAAATCATATTATGTTTTTATTATAAGTTCTCAAGTTATAATAAAACTAAGAACTCAAGAGTATTATTATTATTGATTCATCACGTAATAATACTCGTCGAAAAACCTGAACAAGAATACGAACGCTATTTTCTGTTGACTGGTACACTCATAGCCGTTGAAAATATTATATAGCTGTTTTTAAACAATTTTTTGTTTTTTAATGACTATTAACGAAGGTCATCGCCGGTTATGAATTTAATGTATTACAGTAATCAACTGCCATACGAGATTCGCTGTCCAATAACAGTGGCAAATTTCGCCTTTCACTCCAGCTTAATAATATTTTTCTATTTTTTCAAACTACAAACTGAAAACATTTTTCGAAAACACACACAAAAAATATCCGAGATAATAATACATTACATTACATTACATTACATTGTTACATTCATAGGCTATATGTGTGCTGCTGGAGTACAAACAATGACTATACATCATTTTTTAGTTATTTATTGAATAAATTCCAACTACAACATCATGAACGCGCTACAAAATATTTTACTCGAGAATAGATCAAAAACGTGCTGGCGTTTGGCGGTAGAGAAACCGGTAATAAATCGTTGTTATTTGTATTGTAAAGCTGAAAAAAAAATGTAGATACAACAGTTTATGCATTGAGCACAAGTTTTATCTTGCTCGCTTTCACATGGCACTAGTTCTTTTTTTATTTCGAACAAGGCTTTTCAATCACAAGAAGTGGGGGAGAGGCTAAATTAATATGTTCGAAAACTTTAAAAATGTAAGCAGTATCTCGTTGGTTCAGTGCTTCTTTTTTTGGTGTTGGATTGTTGGAGGAGTGATCCAGAGTATTTTGAGCAGTCGATGATGATGTGTACAATTGTGATGGGAATTTTGCATATGTCACACACAGGTTTGGATTTCTTGGTGATAAGGTAAGAATGCGTGAGGTGAGAATGGCCTATTTTAACTCTTGATAATTATTTGTTCCCTCCTGCTTGAGTTGTCTGAGTACATCAATTGGATATAGACTTTTTGATGTTCCTTAACTTGTTGTCGTCTTACATGACCAGTGTGTGATGGAGACAATACTTATTGTAATATATATTTGACATAAGATAATTTTTATTATATCGAAGACATTATAATATTTTTGAATACTTGCTACTAAAAATTAAAATTAAAATGTATGTACGATTAACTCAACAAAAAGTAATAATTAAATTCGGACGTACGCATTTGTCTCGTTAAAATAAGTATAAATTACATTTTAATGGATGTTATGAACAATAGGTATTATTTTTTTATTTTTTTTTCAAAGGTGCTTTTGAACAACGGGCCTTTGCATGTTTTGTATAACATTATTTTCTTACTATTATAAAATGACATAGAATTTCATTTAACAATAAAATTTATCTTTACGTTCCAATGGTTTATTTTAAGTTTAACCACTAATGATGTTAGTAAAGAAAATACGAATTTTTGTGAGTATAATTACATAATTTTTATGGTAATAAGAATAATATTGCATTACAAATAAACGCGTAAGCTGATGAAATTAAATTATATTTGATTCATACAGTATGATTCAATTGAGTGTTGACGAAACTGAGCATTACGTTACAAATAAGTATTGATAATGATTTTAAGCTAAGATTGTGAAAGGTGGTCGCTAGACTTTTAAGTCTTCATTTGATGAATTTTATAAAAATGTTTAGTTTTGAGTATAGTAATCTATTTGGGTTTTGGCGATTGTTTTCAAGAGTTTAGGACACACTACGTACATATATATAAGATGTGAACGGAGGTGAGCGTGTCTGTGGTAGGGTATGCGGATGGGATTGAAAGCGCACCGAATTGACGCCTGTTGGTAGTCTCAGTGAGTTATCGGGCGTATGGCCGAAATCCAATAAAACCCATATAACGATTTCCCGGCCCGTCTGTTATTGTTTCCGGTGGCAGCTGATAAATTATTATTATTAGCGCCGACCCGCGCCGCGTTCTCCACCAATGACGAATAGGAACGGCAGCGGGCCCATAACAGATGCGCATGATGGCACCTCGTGTTCGACATTACACTAAAACACGGTCGATCATCTACATTTTTTTTTCCGCTGTCTTTTCGCCGTCCTTTTCCATTACTTCTCCACCGTCCCATCGATCGTTTTCCCTCTTAACGCCTCGCGTCTTCCGGCCGCCGCAGTCCCGTCACCGCCGTCGCCGATACCGTGTCCGTTAGGTTAGGTTTACGTATCCAAGGCCGGCCCAAGGTGTTCTGTTTTACGGGTCGATACTTAACTCGGCAGACCTTAAAGTTATAATATCAGACATATCGAAACACAAATAAATTCACAATCGACAAACAATCTAGAATTTTTCGTCAAAAAAAAAAAGAAAAAAGACACTTTCCTCGAAATTAAATCCAACCACAAGTAAAAAGTGACTAAAATAAAGTACGGTTTTTTTTTTACATGCTTAAGCACCACGCGTTCGAGTTGAAATCGTGCGGACATTCGGAAGAAAATATTTGTAAAAAAACATAGCTTCACTCGGAATGTAAAACGAATTGGTATTTAACGAAAAAATAACAATCGGAAAATTATAACATCACGTCGATTATATATCTCCAGTAGAATCGTCGGTCATTTCTTTACGTTTGTTTCTTACGCGTTCGTAATAAAATAGGTTGCCCTTGATGAGCGTGATCTTAACATAATTATTGTGATAGTTACACGTTTGACGGGATCTTTAGTTTACGGATTTCGGCGATAAGAAAATTTAACACTTTAGACACTTAAGACTTTACACTTGTAGACGAATAGTTGGTATTTTAATAACTCATGGCACTACGTGCCTTATAAATTGCTTTGTGTCTCGAAAGCGTTCAATGGTCGTAAATTGTTTATCGAATCCTTTTATCATTTAGATTTTAACACGCAGTCTCGGAACGCCGAAAATAAGAGATCCGATCTGGGTCATTATTCCAATAATTAATGAAGCGCAGTTTCAATTCTTCGGAACAACATGTGTCGATCATCATGTGTACTGGATATTTTTCTCGCGAACAGCTTTGTGTTTGTTGTTGAATTATGCGACAAACTCATCACAGTCGATCATTTTATAGCACGTAATAAAATATTTTCGAATATAACATAAAATCAGTATTCATGAAATAATACGATATAAATTTATCAATTATAGAATTCGATATAATACATGGCATACCACATTTCGCAGTGGCCATATGTTGGTAAAACACGATTGCGTATGAAGTTATAAACGTTGATCCCAATTTTCATATTGGTATTGGTGTATACCACATGCCTATACAAGAGAACTTAAAAAAGTTAATAAATACTTTGTATTTTATTGCTTTTATTACCTATGTTTATTGTTAATGATATCAAATATATCAGATACAACGAAATTACGTTATTCCCGTTATATTATACGGTATTTTCCGAGTTTCAGTAAAATTAGTAGGTTATAGATGTCAAGAAATCTAAAATGAAGCATTTTCAAATAATT
Organism: Sipha flava; assembly: GCF_003268045.1. Lineage (NCBI taxonomy): Eukaryota > Metazoa > Arthropoda > Insecta > Hemiptera > Aphididae > Sipha > Sipha flava. Next base: position 2,384,634 of record NW_020273360.1, read on the forward strand.
TATTAACAATAATTTCATTATTGACTGTAATAAATTATTAACTGATATAAAACTGTCGATTTTATTTATTTATTAATTATTTTTCTTTTATTTAACTATCCTCATTTTATTTATTATTTTATTATTATTTTTTTTTTTTTTTTTTATATATGAACTATTATAGAACTAATAGGTAGTATATGTATTTTATATTTATTAGATATAATACGATGAAATTAGTAAATTTGACAACGTTGCATACAATTGCATACGCAATCGTATTCTACCCGTCAAGTGCAATCATGATAATTACAATTTGTTATCAATTTTCATTATTTTAATCGTTCTTCAATCATGATTTTAACATGGCAATTCAAAACTGTCATTGTTTACGTTTACTGCAATATTTAACTACAAATGTTCAAATATTCGAATGATTTTCGATTGATAAAATGTTAAAACTTTTCTAGAATATAAACAATATTATATCTTACGACCACAGATATCAATATTTTATAATATTTGTATGATATTGATATCTGTGTTTACGATTAATTTGTTTATGGCGTTCCATAGATATTATCATGTTTCATGAATCGGCTCCTCGGGTCGGCTCTAAAGATAATCTTTATCTACTTGCAACCAATAGTCTCACTGACCAATATTGTTTACGGAGAGAATTACGTATTGAGTTAAATTTCCTACCTGATTTTTATGATACAAGTATATTATTGTATTATAGGTTTTTAACATTCAAACATTTTATAATAATGTCAACAATCGTAGCCAAAAAATATTTATGGAATTAAATCCACTCTTATATCGTACACCCGGGTATACCTTTTCTGTATATTTGGGACACGTATGTAAATAAACCGATTACGTTTTATATACTAGGCTGTCCATCGTACGACGTATGATTGACCCATAAATCTAATACTTTTTCGTAATAACTCACTTCTATAAAATATCTTACGTATGAGGTATACGGGAACCACGCCGTCAAAAAGTTTGGGACCAGAACCACCAATCATCTCTAAATCCGGCACTGACTTTATCGTTTTTTATGCGTATACACTATACAGCGTACAGGTTAGATTAGTTTATGTGTTGAACGAATCTTTTCGAATCGGATTCCGCGTCGTGGTTTTTTTGTTTTTACGAACAAAAAACGAATAGCAATAACAAATACTACAGAATGGATGGAAATATAATATATTTTCTTCGACAAAAAGAGAAAAAATTCGAAACCAGGTCAACATTTCTTTGAGAATTATAAAAACGAATAAAGAACACAATGTTTTAATAATTATCATAATACAGGTACGCGAAAGCTATATTTACTTTGGGCGAGAGAAGTTATAATGTTTATTATTAATGATAATAATAATAATAATAATAATAATAATGGATATTATTTTTTTCTTTACCGAAAAACTTTTTTCTCTCTCAGAAATTCCGCTAAGCATTACGTACTATTTTTTCCCCAATGATTCCACGAATTGACACTATGACGACGACGTCATTTTTGAGTTTACATAATAATAATCATAATAATTGTTGTTGTAATATTGTTAGTGGATTGTGTTTGCATGGTTTTCAATTTAATCAAACCGTAATTACATTTTATTAACGGATTTTTGTACTGTTCAAGCTCCGGCCGTCACGGGTGTATTGGAGGAAACCTGTGACTTTCGTCCGATGGTCGGCGTGTTGGAATACGTTGTATTTGATGTAGTGGATAGCAGTAGACGGATAGCGAATCATAGTGATAGTTCCATATGGTTAAGTCCTCCAGATGGTCATCCGTTCAGACACTATAGTAACTGTTATCATTTAATGTTTAAGATCACAGTTACTATTCACAGGGCCACGACACGCCCCAAACTTTATTATTTAATCATTCGTTTAAATATTTATATTTTGATGAAATATTTATGAAACATTTTAATAACGCGAAGAAAAGTTTTACGACTAAAATGTTACGCAAATTATTAATTTATTCGCAAATACGTTATTACAACTGCACTACGAGTACATTACTTCGATTTATGCCGTTCACGTTTTGCAATTGAAACATTTTAATTAAAGTAAATATTCACATCGAGGAAAATTCGTGAGAGTCGGGTTATGATTTATAACTACATCAATTTAAGCATTCAAAAATAAAAACCATACTGGAAATTATTATCAAAATGATTTTACTTAACGCGTCCAGAAAGTTTGAAACGTTTCTAGCGAGCATCGCATAATATAATTATAGTTTACCCGGCATAATAATAACCGATAGAGCTAATCGATTCACATTAAATAGATAACTAATTTAAATTAATCTTTTAACATTGTGTCGTGTGTGATTTGAACTACATAATGAAGCGTTCCAAACCTTGTGTACAACAATTTATTTTAATATTTCAAGTCACGAAGTAAATATTAGTGGTGAACTTTTGCTATTGATTGTATCTAAACGATGTCAAATATTTTATATCTTATCGCTTAATGTCATAAGCGTATAAAATTCTACATATTTCATACCAATTTATCTTTATGATCAATGAATAAATTTTTTTTTTTCCAGACCATAGGCGGACATTTAGTTCAATTTTTTTTTTGGGGGGGCTATAATAATTTAATGTAAAATAACCCGCAGGGGCTTTGCCCCCACACCCCCTTCCATTACACAAGTATAACTTATTACCATTAAAAATATAGATATGTTTAAAATGTATTTAAAAAAAACACTAAATAACGTATATTTAAAAATAATTAATATTTTATTTTAATGACAAATAACTATTTGTATTAGCAAAGATACTCAAAATATCATCCCTTTTTATATTTTTCAATATATAGTATTGAAAGATTGCTGAACCTATCTTGAACCAACAATGTCCTTAAACAAGTTTTTATTTTTTTCATTACACTAAAACTTCTTTCGCAAGTAGCCAAAATTGGTATTGTTAATGTTATTGTAAACAGTTTTTATTAATTCTGATTTTACTATTTTCAAAAAAAAATGAACAGTTAATTATAAATAAATTATAATAACAACGAATAAAATTTCTAACAAAGTTTCGATTTTGAGGGGTTCAAGCCCCCCCTGATAACCACCTATATTCTAGACCAATATTTTACTATATAATTATCAAGTTGTTTACCGTATTTGTATCAGTGTATTTGTTTTCGTGTGCATGTAAACTCATTAAAAATACGATGTAATGAATATTAGAAAACGCATCAACGGTTTATTTTATTATGTGCACACTTTATTACATACATCCCGTGTGCAGGATTTCATATAGGAGGAGGAGAAGGTGTTAAAAAAAATAAAAAAATATATGAGTCGGTCATTTCCACCAAAATGAAGAAGGTTCGATTTTTGTTTCCACTAAATCTATTTCTACCACTTGTATACAGTATAGTTTGAGAACCATTTAAAGTTACCTAGGGGAAACCGCAAGTTAGAAAGTTCTCATTAACCACCGAAAAATTGTTTGACTTAACTATAGGATTAAAGTTTTAACATTTGAATTTTAATTAAATTAATATTTTATGTATATAATCAAATACTTCTGACAGTTCTATAAATTATTTATTACTTTGAATAATTTTTGCATAACTTTTTAAAAATGCCATTCTTGAAATAGTTTTATTTTTGTATTCATCTATTGCGTTAGTTGTATTAATTACTGGGTTTTTTTATATGACATCTTTCAGGTTTTTTATACTTAAGTTGAATACTATACGTTGTATTGAACATTTGAAATTAACATTTTTAAAAATGTTTTGATATGTGGATTTGATTTACAAAACTGCTCATTAAAATTTACGTGAAATGATTTACAGCTATTTGTTGTTTTGGATATACTTGAACTGGAATCAGACCAAATTGTCGGAGGAAATATTATTTTTGAATATATTACTGTCAACTAAATTATCAACATATTTACAATATGCTGACCCTTCTGGTAATATAGACATAGAATCTTCAATAAATGATTCTGAAACTTCTTAAGGGTCTAAAAATGTTAAGCGAAATGCATTTCTCGATGATTGATAGTATTTCATATAGACTAGGAGTTCTCAAACTTTATTTCAATCATATGGGTAGAAATAGATTTGGCAGAAACGAAAATCGACCCTTTTTCATTTTGACGGAAACGATACTTGGCGGAAACAAAAGTCAAGTTTTTTGGTGGAAACTATGACTGCCCATAATAGATACATTAATAATTTCTAAGTTATGATATATATTTAAATTTATTATTCATTTTGTAAGTATATTAAGTGTTTATTTTTTTTTTTTTATCAATATTATAAAATACAAATCATTGTTACAATAAATTTACCCGATAAGAGATGGTAAATAATTAATTGACAATAACAAAAGTTGATAATCAGCAAACGTGATGATAACACCATAATAATAGTCTACCATTATGTTTTGCATTATTAAAAATAATATAATAAAATATTTAATATAAACGATTAAATATGAAAAACATAATTAATATTTTTTTCGGTGATGGTAGTGGAAAGTTTTTAAGATGCGGTTTGAAACACTAAAAATACTTTAAACGGCTGCATACTACTTGCGTCCTGTCGTGGAGATGCAACTCGATCATATTATTCTTCTTAATAGGTACAATAGTTATGACCAAGATGCGTCCATAAATATATGTATTACAATAATCATGTACATGTAAATCGTGTATATGATATAATATCTTCGACTATTGATAAATTAATACTATTAGCTATAATATAGTTTCATTGTGATAAAATTAATTACAAACCATGACAATGTCCAGGATGTCGACAAATAATTTCCGAGCCGTATTTATAAAACTGAATACTTTGAAAAACCTATACCAGAGATCTCATTTGATAGATGTATATTGTACATTATAATTGATCAGAATAACACTAAGTATTTTGCACAGTGCTATACATTTTCCGATGCATATTCACGCTTTCCATTCTACAGTGTTCGTGGTGTCGAATTAAAATTATTATTATATTTTAATTTTAAAATGAAGAAAATGTTTAGCTCCAAATTGTGCATGAAAAAAGAATTCTATATAATTGACAAATATAAGCTTAGTTACCATAAAATACTTAAAAATGAAGTACATAAAATAAATACAAAATATTGGATTGGCAAATGAATCAGAAATAGGTTTATTTCTTAGAATTTGTTTTAGCCTTCCATATTGACCTTCATAAATGTTAAGTGACGTATTTTTGTATGAAATAATTCCAGTTGTCGTAGCAAAATGTTTAGAATTCACTGACTACGTATTAGGCAATTATATATCTGAAAATGCTTAATTTCCTCTAAGTATTGTGAGCACAATGTTCGTCTAGTATACAACAAACAACACATGCCTGTGAAGTATTTTATTCCAAATTCAATTCATCTTTTTACTCAAGCTATCCAAATATACATCAATTTATAAACTTTTAAAATAATTTCAAATTAATACTTATATGTTAATGAATAGCGTAAATACACGTAAAAGAGATTATAGGAAAAAAAATACCAAAAACTTGACTATCTAAATAATTAAATAAAAAAATTCTAAGAAAAACAAATTCTGCTTTTATATATTTAAAAAACGTTCCACTCAAATTTCAGCCAACATTATTTTTAATAAGTAATTTATAGTTTTATAATTTTATAATCTAATTTTCTATTTTTTTTTTTTTTTTGACAGTTGAATATAATAAATATGTTTTTATATAATATATAAATAGTTTATATAATTTTATTTATTTAAATGTGATTATTTACTTGTAATACTTATTTTATGCTATGTTTATGACTTATCTGTGCTTGGACGCAACTTGGCTGTCTCAAAAGGTACACTTGGATGCAAATAGGCTATGACCTTTTTTGAACCTTTTTTTAGTGAGACGCAAATTACCTACTGATAATAATCTCGGACGCAAGTAGTATGCACCGACTAAAACTCCCCCGTGCCGCCTGATTATATAACACAAACATCGAAAAAAACGGTCTCCGAGATGTAATATTATATTATTTCGTGGCCTCGTAAACAAACGACCATTGTTTTCATTCAAGTCGGAAATATAAATTAAACGTTTATGAAATGCTTACGAACAATTAATAAAAAATCGTTACTGCTAATTATGAGGAGAAGAATTCGAATGCCACATGAAACCGTGGTACCCATGCGCGAATTCGATTTCTGAACGGTCACTGCGGCGAACTCGAAGTCTCCGTACCATGCAGTGGACCTAGTGAACTTTGGATCATAGGCGCAACTAGGGGTGCACAGTAGAGTTTTTAGTACCCCTGAGTTCAAATGTAGCACTCCTGTTTTTTTTCAGATATATATATATATAATCTATAGAAATTACAATTAAATACCATTTAATTTTATTTTCAACAATTTCAGCACTCTCAATATTTGATCTCTAGTTGTGCTCATGCTTCGGGTTGACTCGTCGTCACGCGTTGATAATATTCGAGTGCAGAAAACGTCGCTACTGAAATCGCACGATAAACAAACGTACGCCTGTGTGAATATGTTAACTCGAGGCCCGCAGTGATGTTGACCGATAAATCCGAACGGTGGTGAGGCAGCTAAAACAGTCGACCGCTGGTATACATTTGGTATTCGTCGCGCCTGGCCCACGTTGGATCGTGCCCAATTGCACATTTAAGTTTTTTTCTTTCTTTTTTTTTACACCCCATTTAGTTCGCGTTATTACGCCGTTTTCAGTCGTTTCCGAATCATTCCCATCCGTCGTCGAAACCTCTGACCCCGTGAAATGTTTGACGTGTCAAGTATTATTCCACACGTTTGATGTGTATAAAAAACATAAATATTTATGTATGAATGTATGTGTGTGTAAGCGACTCGAGATAACGTACATACAGAGATGGAAATAGGAATTTTTATACCCAAGAAAAATGTTAAAATTACACCCTATCATAAACACAAATAATCAAATATTCTTCTCGAGAATTTTTTTTAATAACTTATATACAATCATACTTATTGAGTTTTAACCTAATATTAGTATTTAACAAAGTTAAAAATATCAAATTAGTTGTTAATAATTAAAAAAATGTCACCCTCTAAAATTATACGCCCGGGGATGAATCTTCGTATTTCACCCCTGGTTCCGCCCCTGTATACAACGCGTGCAACGTGTGACCACGGCGTTGACGTATTGCTATATTCCGGCACTCGACCACCACCGTATAAGAAGAGATCGGTGATCGGGACGCGGACGAGTGGGATGAAGTTCAAACGGAAGACGGACCAGGGTTGTTTATTTTCCTTCCACCCCCACCTCCACACCACGTTCCCCGTCACCATCTTACTAAATCCAACCGAAATTCACCCTCTCCTTCCAAATCTCTTGACATATTCTCCGCATGCTCTACCGTCCGCAAGTCCTTTCCAGTTAGTATACGTGTGCAATACATGTGCAAGCATCTATGTGTGTGTGTGTGTATGTGTGTGTGCACGCGCGCGCGTATTCGTTTGTAGTAAAGGCAGAACGAGAGAAAGCAAGGAACTCTGGTGACGACGACGGCAATTTCGTATTCCGACCGCAACGATTTACTTTAGAGCTGAGCACACCGACAATAGCTACAAATAAACCTACTCTGCGAGGACGATCCCCGGGAAGCGAGATACGCCGCCATATCACACCTTTCCTGGACAACGCTTCCCAACACGTCGAGCTTGAAATTTTCGTCCTTTACATTTTCTCTCTCTCTCTCTCTCTTTCTCGATTCACATCACATCTTTCGCCTGAGTTTCAACCGCTCGCGCTATTATTTCTCTCCGGTCGGCACGTTGAAAAACGTTCAATCGAAACTGCGATGACCTTAATAGTCTCCCTTTCACGCGCTCCTCTCGTTCTGCTTTAGTGACGACGTGCACTTTGCTTCGCTACGACCATTGTTCAAATATTATCTTTCGCTCGAACCGCAAACGCGCGCTTTTTCCGCGGTCCTTCTCCTACATCGTTCGCCTGCTCAAATAGACATGCGTACGTCGCAATACCATGAACAAGGTGGCCTGCCGGTATTGCTCACTCTTGGAACCTTCCGAAAACGCGCGATGCCGCTATTCCATTACAGTTTCCGTTACATCATTACGAACAGGGGCGTCTCTATGTGGGGGGGAGCGAGTATTGAGTAAAAAGTGTTGATAAAAAATAACAGTGTTTGTACTTGTCCGCTTAACAGACTCAATACTGATTGAATACGACTTCGTTGATGAACGATAATATTTAGGTCCATTTCCCCAGCACCCTCACTTTGAGATTTCGTTAAAAAAACCGGAGTGATCGTTTGTACTCGGTTTGTACCGCAAAATTTATCGTTTCTACCGAAAGCCTTAAATAGTTACAAAGGTTTTAAGTTTTAATATACAATAAAACCGGGCAAAATATGACTTTTTCACGACTCAATAAACGCACTTATCGTGATCCTAGTGATTTTTTTTAATTTTTGTAAATTCCAAAAATGAAAAATCATTTTCTAATCCAAGATAGTTTTAGTTTTCTAAACACGTACGTTAGGTTTAACAAACCTAGGTCTGATCTTGATATGGCATATAACAATACGAATACGTGTACACCCTGTTCAATCTTTGTGGACATTTTTTTAAATCAATTTTGATTTTTAGCAATTAATAGTGACACACAAATATTGTGTAAAATGGAAATCGTCATGGAAGTACAATATTATAGTTCGGATATAATTGTTACCAATCAACAGTAATTGTTTACTTACGAATGTCTAAACATCATTTTTGTGATTGAAATATCATTCTTGGTGATTTTAGTAAATATCTATTTTTGCTCCGCTCAGAAGTTTCAGAAAACTAGTGCCTGTGGCTGATACTTGCATCTCGAAGCGAATGCAGCCAATCAATTTCATGCGTTTGCACTAGGTTCGTTTTGATAAGCCGACTAATGGGAAACAATTAACTGTATGGCGGCTCGACATTGACTGTTATCGCGGTCACACACAAATCTAATTATTATTGTTATTATTATTATTATTATTATTATTATTATTCCTTTTTTTATAAATGATTACGTAATAAAACGATTTCCATCGTTACCGTATACGGCATATCATTATATTGTCTATGTTCTCCTACGGTGGTCGTCTATTGTTTCGTGCTAAACGTCACGTGAGTGCAGCAATTTTATTATTATTATTATACGACATCGTAGTCGGCGAGGGCCTAGACCTCCGCCAGAACACCGACAACCGTATAAATTCAATATTTTAATATTGCTCGTGCATGTGATATACGCGGTAAATAGCGCGTACAATAAATATCTATAAAGGAAACCTACTCAAATGACGCGAGAGAATTGTTTAGCGTTTCAGTACTACAATATTTTAATATACTATACAAGTTACGTGCCGAGTTTTTTCTGTAACAATGTACACGTACTGCGCTGCGAATTCGCGAAATATGTTAACTATCCGACGGTATGCGTATATTTTATTTAACGTTACTTTGCGGTTTGAAAATTCGAAATCATAATGATGACGAGTTGCTCGCAGTGCACAATAGTTGAACGCAATATTGTTGTTTTATTCGCCGCATAAATAGCATAGTGGTCAAAACAATAAATAATTTAAACATAGTTACGAGTTTTCAACCGTGCAACTTTAATATAAAAATATTGATCGTGTGCCGTATTCGAGTTTGTTCTTTCAGATAGAGAATTTTTTTTTTTTTAAACATCCATCGTCGTTCGTACGAACCGATAGCAGCGCGCGCTGGAAGAGGTATATGAATTATTATCGATTATTTATTATACTAATAATATCATATGGAAACCATTATGAAATACGAAAACAAAAATGATTTAAAAAGTTTTTCACGGCATGGTTCCTAAAATTTTAATAAAACCCCAAAAACTCTTAAACTTTCACGAAAAAAAAAAAAAAAAACGGTTATTTATATTTTCCCAGTAAACCTTACAGATGTTCATTATGTATGTGTTCCTGTACATATACATATATATATATATATATATATATATATATAAACTTCTTGCAATATCTCAAAGATATTTCAATATTGCATTTTAAGCACAACATAACTAATAATCATTTCCGTATCAAATGAATTATTTATGTACCGTACACAGACATTTTCGACGCGACGTGTGCAACCGTACGGTTTTAATTGAATTTTAAATCGAACAAAATGAATTCCTAACGTCGAAACAATTCCTAACCGAAAACAAGCTGTCGTTGCGCGCGACGCGAAAATAATAGTACCTACAACATTATGTATCGCAGGTTCGATCGCGATCCAAAATCAGTACCGAGCGTGATTACGAGCACGTGCATATCTGACGGGTTCGATCTATTTATACTTATATATCTATTTATATCCGTTCCTCAAAGTCTGCGTTTACGCATTCCGTTATCGAGGCGTTCTAATCGTGTAACACGAAAACCAACGTGAAACAACTCGAAGCCCTTGGCCAGCCATCCCTTGCTAACGGTACGGCCACGAATGGGGAATAATGAAATGAAAAATAAAAATAGAACCGAACGAAACTGACGTTGATTGACACGGATTGCTCGTGCACAAACGGACGCCACTCGAACGGTTAGCGCGTACACATATCGTTATAAAATAGGCGGTGTAGCTCGCGCGAGGTTTGCGTAATGCACAACGAATAGTCACAACGGCCCCGCGTGTCAATAACGCGTTGAATAATGGACGCGTGCACGAAGACAAATGGATATTTATTTCCGAGGGTTAAAAACACGTCTGGGAGGGGAGGAGACCTTTTCCGTTACCGTCGCGTGTCGAATGTCGGCCGGTGCGAGCACTGCCTGGTCGTACGACAACCTCTGCCCGAGGGTGTCCGCGATGACGACCACGACGATCGGTCCGACAACAGTCTGACCGATGCCGCTGCGATGATTTTGCGCAAACGGTTTATGCACCATGAGATTTTCAAAAAATTAAACTCTTCGAAATGTCACGAAAATCCAATTCGAACATTTGATCGATCCCAAACTATGGTTCACATCACGGGTGCGTCCATATCTTATTAACGGATCTTGCGCGCAAGATAAATATACGAACGTACGATACAGGGTTACCAAAACGCAATGAAAACATGACTTTCGAATTATGAAAATATCATTATCACCTCCCAATACGAATATGATTACAGATTCTTTCGATTCCCACTGAAATTCTAAACGTTGTTTTGTATGAATCATTCCTTTAAACTAGAATTAACTCATAAATACAATAAAAGTCTAATTTCGCAGGTAGTGCTTGTGCACGGGAGCCGTGACCTGTAGTCTACGGTTTGCTTCGTGTACTTCGACAGCTGCATAGGCATTAAACGCCCATAACAGAATTTGTATCAATTCAGTTTTAGAAGAATTAAACGTACACAATTAAATAAAGAAAAATAATTTTAATAATATCTCAAATGTACAAATCGATTTTAAAACTTCTTTAATCAATACATATTAGATAATAATCAAAGTATTTATTATTCCTTAACATATCTACTAGAAGTAATTTTAAATAATCTTTTCTATTATTTTTAATTATTTTATTGAATATTAAACATTTCAACTTTTTTGGCACGGGTTTTCCGAACTTCCCTTTAAAAAAAACAATATACATAACTGGATTTTTTCACGACCAGTTGATCGACCAGTTTTAATCGAACGGAAATAAATTAAATCTTTAGTCGAAGTTAATCAGCGTAAATCGATCAGTGCCGAAATTATCGTTTTCAATATTGCTAGAATGCAATACGCGTGGTTTTAATAACGACACATGTTTATCGCGTATACGAGTCCCTGTATCCGACCGTATGGAAATTTAAATAACGTTAATCGATAATTTTTTCTTTCTTGAATACAATACGCATAGGTGTTTATATGAAATAATATGATGGACATTAAGTATTTTCTCGGGCAATTCATCATTTTTCATCACACCGATATTTTCAATGACAATACGAGTTATGCGGTTTTGTGATAACATAATGCGATGCTTATTAAAATCAGCAATGTAAGCCATAACTATTATAACTTATGAATATAATATATTTAATATTATTAATATAAAAAAATAAAAAATAATACAGTTTTTACGGTAAATCGTAATTAAATTGATTAAATTAAATAAATTGATTTGATATTGGAGTAGTACAACTCTCATAGAGGAGAAAATACACATGTATGTAATCGAGTGTTTTTCCCTTTTTCATTTTTGAACATACGCTTTTAAATAATCATTTACGACGATAACAAAGCAAAAGTCGTTTGTTTTTCATAGGGTTTGTAGCCAGATTTTATTGAGTACTCGTAACCGTAAAATAACAAATATGAAACAAAACATTATTGCCCACCTCCCCCGTTAAGTAATCCAAAAACTACGAACCTCGGGTTTATTTTCTCCACGAGTATGGTAAACGTCATATTTTGAAGAAATTTTACTATTATTTTATTTTTTCGTAATACACTTATCGTGTCGTCAGGTAACGGTAAAACGGTTTTCATACCTTAATCGCAGGGTCCAGTATAAAAATAGTCGTCTCATCCCGTACGTTTTGTTAACCGATATCTACGGGACTAACGTGCAACGGGGACCACGCAGTCGTTTAAACGGTTTCTACCTCCAACAGTACGTTTAGTATTATGTGCACGCTACGCGTTAGTTATTAGACCTTTGTCATAAATAAATGCTAATCTTAGAATCTCGGGATTTTTTTTTTTTTTACAGGTGTTTCGGAGAGTTATTGACAAACTTTGTCCGCTTGAAAGTTTTCATAATTTAAGTCTTTATAGTGATAAACATTTTATAGTTTTTCTTTGTACCCATATCAGTTGCCATGGCACGATTTAAAAAAAAATAAATAAATCCGTTATCACTACGATATTCGATTTTATTGTTAAACTATAATTTAATTTGTTAAGGTTTTTGGAACATATTTCCTTGATTTTCATAATGGCCGTTTGACGTACAAAAATATTTAAAATATATCCAATATACTAAATTTGTAATTGTTATTTATTTAAATGTATTTATGTATTATAGTACTATCAACGGTAATTAATATATTTCTATTTAGTATAATTTACAGGTAACATTTTAACTCTACGAGTATATTTACTACATTTATGTATTATAATCATATTTTAATATTCTAATTGCAAGTTTAAATACAATAAATACATAAAGTATTTATATTCTATCATCAAAAACACATTATGTTGATTATAAGCCTCTGAATAACTTTAATGTAATTGATTTATCGATTTAAAATTTAAAAATTTAGAATTATCGACAGCGGTATAAATAATAATATTACACCCCTGATTATTTATTTATACATTTGATGAAATTGATCTGAAGTCAATACTAATTTTTACCGAAATAATAATAATAAACCTAAGTTATTAGAGATCATAATTTCTTTTGATTATTCTGCTGTTTTCGCTTCACGGTTTAAAAAGAGAATTTATGATATCGAAAGTTAAAATAATTCAATGGTAAATATAAAATTCTATGTCTAATTCTGAATTTATTCTGTTTGTACACGAAACTGTTTAAGCTATAAAAACTCGTTTCTGTTTAACATTTGTATACTGTTATATAAGTATGGATTAACTGCCATTTTGAGTTCCACAATTGTTTAAATTGTATATTAAAATAACTAGTTTTTCAAACGATTGTTTTTTAAATTGTCAGATACACTATCAGAACCATATACGAGTATATGTATTAATAATGAATAAACAAAGTTCAAACAATTAAAGTAATAATAAATTCTTTGCTATTTATATATAATTCGTATGGGTGATACCCAATTGAGCACGATCGTTATCGGCCGACCTTTTTGATGACTCAATTGAACACGGTAAAAAAATATTGTGTACAACGTTGTTAGATTGAAAACTAACTATTAAGCAGCTCATACACGGTCAATAATTTTGATCAATATTTAATATTGTCAATAATATTGATCGTGTATTGGCAGTATTGAAGGATTGATCAATTATATTGAACAAATTAGAAATATTTGATTTTTATTGACACACTGTCAATAAAAATAAATTAATAAAATTAATTTGAGATCTTCAAATGTGTTACCAGTGGCTAAGTAACGCAGAGTCAAGGAAAGTCTTTGGCTGACTGAAATCGATTCTCGCATTATTGTATTTTGTTTTTTTTTATTAATGGAGTAACTAAAGTTAAAAGTTCATCATAGTATGACTCGTTCATTCTTAAAAAAATGCTAAGAAAGTTCTTTTCCTAAGAAAAGAAATAGCTAGAGTAAGAGCTATTATAATATTATTTAAATTATCAGACATAATTGTTTATAATTAAAATGCATAAATTGTTTAAAGCGAATTTAAATCTGATTTACTATTTGATAACGGACCTGGTAATTTGATAATGATATTATGTTTAATAATTTTTCAATAATATTGAATGTGTATGGAACGCTGTAGGGTGGCAACACACTAGCGTTATTTTACCGCGATACATTTCTACCGCGTCGTAATTTTACTGCGCGTTTTGTTAAGTACATTAAAATAAATAGAGTACAACACACGAGTATCGCGCAGTAAAATTATGGCGCGATATTTCGAAAACTGTCGCGTGCACCTTAACTTTACCGTGCGTTAAAAATACCGCTATTAAGGCTTATCGTAAGTACTCAGAATTTAAAAATGCTGACAACCTTCTTAAATACTTATTGAAAGTTGAAAGTAAATATTTAGGGGAAAAAATTTAAATTTTTATCTTTTTCGTGACAATTGTATGAGTGCTAATTTTTAGCAAAAAAAAAAAAAAAAAATGTAATTATAATATGTGATTAAAATCCAATAAAAGATTTTTAATTATAAATAATTATACTCAAATGTATTTTATTTTGTAATAGTAATATGGACGCACCGAGCTCTATATACCAGCAACATAAAAAATGCGAAAAAAAGTTGTCTTGTCGTTTTTTTATTGGACAGTTATTTTTTTTAGGAAACCGGAGTCATAAATATTTTAAATTATGAAATAATCGTTACAAATCTAAAATTGAATTACATAATAATTATAAAAAAATCTTGAATGCACAGTAATCAGGTATATCAAATAATATTCTATGGCACAAAGCGGCAACGTTGCACCCATTTTCATGCTCAATCGTGTGGTTTATGGGTTTTTTTTTTGGTTCTTATTGTTTGATTGCAATCGTGCTCATTCTGGTTACGAAAAAGATCAATCGTGCTCAATCGGGTTCCAGCCATTCGTATTTATGTTACTTGTTCAATTTTTACATTTACATCGTAGCCTTGGTATGCATGCAAATATATAATAGTAGAATTATCCTTTTATTTTACATGCATTAATTTGAAACTGCTGCGATGTTCGTTTGCACAACCGTTTTTGATTTATAATTATTTAATCAGTCCGAAACTTTAAAATGTTTTGACTGTCAAAATAATGTGAAATTAATCATTTTTCGATAAAATTAATGTAAATGCGAAGTACAATTATTATTTGCAAGAAAGATTCTTTGAAGTCCTGTCGCGTAGTACTTAGCTAACCTATAGTTATTCATAAACGTAAAAAAAAAAAAAGAGAAATGGAAGTATACAATTTGTATTAAATGAACTATTAATCAAAGCGCTCGTGTCATTCGCTCAGTGAACAACACAATCGACCAATACTAAGCTGATTATTGACGACATCGGTTGCATCGAAGGGGTAATAAATCTAAGAGAAGAAAAAAAGAAAAGAAAAATACTAAATGAAAAACACTAAAATATAACTGAACTGGAGCAATGAAGAAGACCCCTCGAATAATATCATTAAGATCTACCCTTCGCATGTGACATAAATTAATCATACCGAGAGGGTGGTCGTCCGAAGCATAAAACACTTAACGCGAAGGAAATTAATGGCGAAGGTCTTGCGTTAAATGTATCACCTTGTGTAACGCAGTGTGTTGTACAATATTATATGTATGTATATTATATTTGTGTACTGGTATGAATTATAAATTATTTTTAGAATCACGTTTACCATATAATAACGTATAATTATTTTGCTATGTACTAGTGAGTACTAGCGCGTTGAACTTGTTTTTAGCGAGGAGCAAAAATGTATACAAAATTACGGCCTATCTGTGTTTTCCTAATGATATAATATACATATTCTATCATAACCGTTCCACAACAACCGTCTGTGACGTCGGACTGATGTTTTCGATGAACTAATTTACTACTAATTTTCCGAACAATGATTGGCAGGTCTTTTGTTGTTGAGTGTAGGACACAGGTTAACACAAATAATATATCTTGGTGGCTAGGTATTTCTTGGCAGGAGGATTACCCACCGCCAAAAGCTTTGAATGACCAATCGCTCTGATATAATACCTCAAACCTTACTTGAACAAAAAAACAAAAATCTCAATACCTTCAATTATTTGTATTATTGAACATATATTGTTCAATATTCGGGCATACTGGAGACGCGTGTTTCGGCGTATCGGTATTATCGATCATTTAGGCGTAATCGAAGCCGACGTTATAGAATGTTCTAGAACTTTTAGATCATTCTATTATCACACCTGACCCGTATGTACACCGATTGAGTCTGAGTCAGTCTGCGACGCAATTCGGCGTAGGCAAGTGGTCTACCGTCGGCTTGTATTTTTTTTTTTTTTGGTCTGGATCCGTTTTCTTTCGACGCCAAATCGTCGTGATCTATTGTGTTGTTGATTGGCATCAAAGTGGTCGCTCGTGCTTCGGTCTAAATTAATTTTTCTATATATGAGTACTCGTATATATATATTATAATATTTCACTGGCCGTCGCACTTGTATTATTATTTAATATTATTTATTTTATATTATCCTTATTGCAAACCAAGAATTTGTGCGGTAAATTAAATTAAAATAAGTACTACCCCCTTTTGCGTTACCAATATGACGGAATCGTTGATTTTTACCTTTGGATCAACGTTATGGTCTCGTCTACACATATTATTGCACTTTTTACTACGTAAAAAAATAACAAATAGTTGTCTTATAAAATTTAGAGAACTTAATAATAAAAATAATAATAATATTCAATTCTGGGCAAGTTAATAATATTTTTAACTCAGTTAAGTTAATTAAATTGAGTTCATGTTCAATTAAGTTAACAATTAAGTTAATACACATGAGAATTAAATCAATTAAGTTAAAAATTAAATTAAAAAATATTGTTAACTTAACGAGTAAAATAATTAATATATATATTAACAATTTACAACAGATCTCATCAACACTAATGATAATGAAAATTCAGAAAAAACTTATAAGACTCTAATTAGAATAGAAAAATATACATATCTTTATTGGGATTGTTTTTAAGCACTCAAATTTATGATAATTTATGTACCGTTTGTTTTTATTCATTTTTCATACAAATCACATATGATAAATATAATAAAAAAAAATTATTCTTTTTAATAATAATAGTATGAAAACTAAAAATAATTACTGAAGCTAAAAGTGTAACTATAAAATTATATAGGCAATAAATATATACAGTTGATACAAATATATATATATATATATATTAAATTTATAATATTATTAAAATCTAAACAAATTTAACAATACAATTGTCAGGTTAATTAAAATACCTATTGAATATCAATAAAAGAGTCATCTGAAAATGTAGATCAGCTATTAAATGTCTTCTCTTATTTAATAATATCTTACATTATGGAATAATTCTAATAATAATAGAGTATAATTATTATTAAGAATGACTTAGTCAATGATATGTAATATATGTACCATTTTTGTAATATAGATTTATGGCCAAATTTCATAACAATAGTAATGTAATTCATGGGTGGCATGGCTACTTTTACTCAATAGTCTGAAAACAGTTGATTACTTTTGTGGTGGGACCCGTATTAATTATAAATACCGAGATAAATATTATGGTCTCATCAAAAAATTCTTCGAAATTTTTATTTTTATATTTTTCTAAATTTCATTAACATCCAATGCAGTATTTTACAAAAATATTTTTCTGGTCTTGAAAATCAAAATTAACGTAATTTGGATAAATAAAAAAAATAATACTTTAATTTCTAGTTAATTTGTAAGGAAATTAGTTAAGTTAATAAGTTAAGTTAATTTATCGGTAATGAAATAAGTTAAGGTAATTTAACTTTTATTTTAACTTTTAACTTATTAACTCGTTAATGCCCAGGTTTGATAATGTATATAAACTTATAAACAATAAATTGATAACCGAAAAAAAAATTATATAATGAGAATAAATAAAAACTCATTTGTTTATAAACAAATAAGAAATGTAAAAACTGATTTCTTTTGTGAAAGGATAAAAAACAATGTCCATCGGAATCCTAACATAAACGTATATCACACTCAATCCATCTCATATGGATTCTAATGCCGGTTCTGGCATAATGGGTATTCACATTTAGTTGAGTTTCTAAGGTTCTTTAATTACCAGCCCTAACAGTAAAATCAAAAATAAATAATATAATAATAAATGAAAATGGTAGACCCTGAAGTCACACGACCAAAGATATAATAAAAAATATGTTACCACACAACAGTGGCACAATTAATGCGATTCGATTAAACAGTAAAACGACACGGTTAGCCCTACAGCGGCGCAGCTAAAGATTTGCAAAATATATGAAAATAAACACCGGCCCGTCGGCCGCTAATAACAATAATAACAATCGATGGTGCACCAACCCTACCTTGCGCAGTTACAATGTGCTGCGAAACCGGGAATCCGAAATATAATACAACAAATTAACGGAAAGCAACAAGTAATACCGCTAGGGGCTGAAACCGAACCCAAAAGAACCGGCTGTGGAACCCAAGAACCCTTAAAATATTGGGAACCGGAACCGAATTTTTACCTATTCAAAGAACCCAAACCAAACCGAAAACCTCATTTTAAAATTAAAAATATCGGATGTAACAAATATTATTAATTATTTTTTTATTCTAAAAATTTCAAACCATAAATAAATTTCTGAGATATAATTTTTTTTAAATTTTTATTTTAATTTTTAATATTATGTGCTTGCCGAGAACCCTATAATACCAGAACCTGAACTCGAACCCATACCTTTTAGTAAAATAATTGAGAAACGGAACCGTAAAAACTTAAAAGTACCAGTCCCTGGAT
The DNA here is from genome assembly GCF_003268045.1 of Sipha flava. NCBI lineage: Eukaryota > Metazoa > Arthropoda > Insecta > Hemiptera > Aphididae > Sipha > Sipha flava. The sequence continues at coordinate 2,403,853 of NW_020273360.1, forward strand.
CCCGCACACTGCACCACGAGGAACTCGCTACTATACCGCAGCAGCTGGACCCAAATTTCTGGTAACGAAATCGACGGAAATGGCAAATGTTTAAACCAATGACCGATTCGCGAAACGACTAGAAAAACGTATTACAAACCAGGTGGCTGCGAACAGAAACCCGAACGTTGCACGATGAAGGTCGAAAACGCGATCGGCATCAGCTACGAAGGCTACTGGCCAGCGGACACCGTTCCGACGATAAAACGTTTCACCACGTACGAATCGAACACACGACAGCTTAAAAACCTTTTGTGACACCGAAAGCATGAAGTTTACATTTATACTAAGAATATGACCGGAAGTAAACGAAGACACGAAATAACGGTCGTTTTCGCGCTGTGACAATTGCAATCGCGAGACTGTCGAGTCACCCGCGGAGGCATATGATCGGTACTCCCAAAAGCGCAACACATCGCTACTAATGATGAAAAAGTAATGACTAATAACCATGACAAATATACATTGCAAAATGTTGACGTACAGGTGCACAATTAACACGTTTACGGTAAAAACAGTTTGAGTTGATCGAAATACTCTCTCCCGTTCAAAGATGCCGCACACGCCACAGCCATCTCAGATCACACGGAACGTACGAAAACGAAAATCGCCATCGCCGTAGCTATAAATAGTACCCGCATTACAACGTGAGTAAATACGTAGCTGATTTCTGCAGCATTTGCATAACAAAAATATCAAACACGTCAACTGTACGTATTATTATCAAAGTTTATATTAATTTATTGGATATTTATGTTGTATTTCTAGCATTAATGATTTCGAAAAAATATTGAAATCATTCTAGTTCAAAACTATGAACGAGGAAACGATTAAACTGACAAATATGAATATATATATTATCATTTTGAACGATTTCCAACAATTGAGTTGGGTTTCCGATTTTAACAATAAAAATTACGTAGGTTACTGACCACGTAGGATTTGGGAATTTACTATTAAATACATAAACGTTTACAATTATTTTAGGGGTGTTGTAATATGCATATATTATTAAGAAATAATAATACGCATATTCCTGAGTCATATAAGGAAAAACGTACCAAGAATAACTATTGCACATATAAACTTTAATGGGCGCCACGCGCGAATTACAAACAACCACAAACAACATCATCATTCGAATAAGACAATCAAGGCCAAGGGCAACCACGTGATGAAACATCATTTGGATATGAAGATCAAGACCAAGGACAGCCACGTGTCGAAAACAATACAATTAAAACAGAATCAAACAGAGTATATAAAGGCTCCGTTTCACCACCAACGGCAGACGTGTCCAGCTATCAGACCAAGCCCTTCTGAGTTTCGTCTTCGATATTGTTAGCGCGCAAATTTATAATTTATATCTGTGTCTGTATTTGTATCTGTATTTATTAAAGTGTTTACAAGTGTTTAAATTAATCATTGAATCAATTTACCCTGATCCATCAACATCATTACGATAGGTACCTGTTTTTATTGGGTACCACGTAACAGTGTATACAGGGCCATATTAATGTATAGGCATTATAGGCACTGTGCCTAGGCATTACGAACATATTTGAGCTTGCAAAAATATGTGGGTATGTTTTTTTTTAAAAGTTATGTTTTTTTTTTTATTCTTTTAAGTTATATACAATCAGTACTGTATTAGCCTGTACACATTTTCACAGGTAAAATATTACGTATAAACATTGTAACCATGTACGACACATAAAGTGTCTACATAGGCAACTGCACCATATATGCCACAATACTTCCGCCACTAATCTTTAAAGTTTACGGCGCACCCCTCATTTGAACATCAACCTCATTTGTGCTCGTGGTAAATGGCGCTAATCGTCTCCACCCGATTGCAGAGTTCCGCATTATAAGTTAATATTAATAGTTAATACTAATTAATATGCACACGTTAAGTAACATCGATAGCATATTGATATTGTCCATAGCGCCACCGTTAAAAATACATCGAAAACCATCGAGCCATGTTGTACGACGCTGACTTATTATCCGAAAAATAACATAAAAGGGCAAGTGAACACGCTGCAAAATAATTGCTCCCAATTTACTGTGCAGTATGGTCTCAATCAATCCTTTTTCTAACCTGCACGCGTGTGACCATACTCACTGGTATTCCCGACTATCCACTGTAGTGAATAATCGAGTACAAGCCCGTACAACGCCGCTCAGTTATATTATATCTTGCCAGTAGTATGTTTTGGTCGGTTCTGTATCCCCCGCTAATCCCACGGATCCCAATACCCTGGTTCTATCCATTCCACCGCACGCCTCCTCTCTACCCCCCATATGTAACCCCTACATCCCCTCCTATACCCCTCCCAATCCCTCATCAACCCCCTCCACATACATCCCCTCCGGTTCCTCCCCTATATTTCCCCTCACCCGTTCCCTCCACCAATCCCTCGTGCATCCCCTCCAAGCCCTCTATTGACTCCTCCTACTACCTTGACTCCTCCCTCTCCTCCACGTATTCCCTCGATTCCTCCCCCTCCCTTAACTCATCCCTATTATGCCCCTTCTCCATATATCCACCACCCACTTACTCCGCTACTCATTCACCATCATACATCTCGAGTACGTAACCTATGTATATCTCCCCCTATCCTTTCCGCCATTCATCTCGTGTATACGACTGGTCCCCTATCACCCCCCCTCCCCCGATGTCATACCAACAGCTCCATGCCGCGCCCGGAATGTTTGATCGGGGGGGGGGAACTTTAACCATCCATGGTATCTACGTTTTATCAATATTATTATTATCGATAGCCCGACCGTCGTGTGTCACATCCGTACGTACACATTTATCCCGCTGCTGCATTACTTAGCCCGATCATTACGCAATGCATAATATTTATAACATATCATGATAGCTATTAACGCTTTAAAAGGTATGAAGAACAGAACGAGTAAAACTATTCCTAATAACTACGTTAATCACCTGTAGTAGTAATATATAACAACTTGATATTTCTGTAACACCTTGTTGTTATTAGATATATATGAGTTATCTTTCAAACAAAAGTCATTAGGAAAAGACAATTTCCATTAGATATTTACCATACATTTTATATTTTATTTAATATATATATTAATATATATAATATAAAATAAATATATATTATTATATATTTTATAGCTAGTAGATGGGGTAGATGTATCATATATAAGAGAGCTAATTTCACTCAAAGGAAACATACTGTTCTTCAAGCTCTTGAAAACCGTATATTGAGACATGTAAAATCTCACGAACAAATTAAATTTACTTGTGGTGAATGCGTGGAAATTTTCAATCGTCGTGATTACCTTGTAAATCACGTGTTGAAAAAACATGGTATGTATTTTATTGAATGTTATCTAGATATAAAATTAGTGACTTATACTTACGAATATCGATAAATAAATTAAACGAATAACCGATCCCACCTTAAATTAAAATAATCATAATTCCACGATACCCTAGAATATATTTCATTATTATAATATTTATATTAATAACGTCTATTTCCATAAATATGCTACAGTAATATGAATATAAAATTTTTTAGCGCATGCAATTAAATATTAAGGAATAAATAATTTAATATTAAATATATATTTATTAATAAATTTATATTATAATATATTACGCATTTAATACCTAGTATAGATTATAAATCATAAGAACAATCTTTTATTCTATAATTCATCCTTATTAGGTTTTGTTAAATATGGTACTGAATATAATTCGGTTATGGGTATTGTGGCCGGACAGTAGCAGCAGTAGCAGCAGCAGCAGTCATTAAGTGAGTAGTAATTATTATATTATTAAAGTGTACTGAGGGTCGATAATAATAATAATTATTATTTTTATAAGGTTCGGGTGTCATAGATAGTGTAGCGTCCACGTCAAATGTGAATCATATAATTCCACTGCAAACCCACACACCTCCAGCTCCGTCAGTTAAACGCACTAAAATCAACTCAGCGAGTAACATTGTAAAGTTTAAAAAAGCCCGCATTGGTATGGTTAATACGTCGGGTTTTTTCCAACTCGACTTTTGGTTTGATAGGACTGTAGTATGGTATTATAGGGGGAATACCGAGAACTGCGTGAGTTATCCGACGTTTTTAGACTTGATAAAACTCGAGTTGATTGAAAGAATCAATTATTGCTTGCGTGTTAACCCTATAAAATATAATTTGAAGTTGGAGGCTGTATATGTGCATAGGGAATTACCAGCCGAGGATAGAGCTTTTAAAACCGTGACAAGAGAAGTGTACATCCACAGTGACGTGAGTATTATGGTCGATGAGGACTTTGCGATACTCATGTCGGAGGAAGATAGGTATATTAAAAAGGGGTCGGGCTTCGCCCTATCCAGTATCGATGGCTTACTGTTAGGTGTCTATGAACATATCCCTCTTGGTGGGTCTTCGTATATTCCACTCCTGGAAAACATCACGGAAAAAAAGCCTTCATTAATCCTATAAATATTGACAATTATTGTTTCAAGTGGGCTATTCTGGCTAAACACGTTCTAGTAGGCAACCATAATCGAGTAGGTCAAAATTACTATAATGAAAAGCGATTTTTCAGATCTGTCCTCACCGACACCTTTTTCAGAAATCCATATATTTGAACGACAGAATAAGGGTGTGTCGGTAAACGTATATGGGCTGAAACCCAGTAAGGGGTTAAAGGTGGGTAAGGATGATAAGGAGAGGAAGTATGGTAAGGGGGAAAAAGTAGGTAAGACGAGTGTAGTGTACTCGATCAGATTTGTGGAGAACGATAAAGCGGAACATTTCGGCCTTCTCGTGATTGAAGGCTCGGAACGGATGCACTTTACCTACATTTCTAATTTTTCACGTTTGGTACGAAGCCAAAAAACCTTTCACGAAAGTAAGCTTTTTATATGCAAAAGATGTTTCACTTCATTCGATGAGCGGGTCAAAAAAAAAAATAAATTCTGTGGTAATGAGGCTCTCCAACAACACATGAGGCTATGCGGACCAAATAAACCGATTTTACCAGGAATGCCGGTGGAGGGGGAAGTGTTCAGGTTTAACGGGTGGGCTAACATGCAGCGTTATCCGTTTGTGATATACGATGATTTTGAAGCTCTGCTCGAAAAACAGGCGGAGCGGGTGGGAGCGAGTACTGACGGGATACATGTACATCATCCAATGAGCTACGGGTACTTTGTCAAGGCGTCGGTAGATGTACCCGTAGAATTGTTGGATAAATATGACATACCGCAGATGCCTGTCGTATATCGAGGGTCGGATTCGCGTAAAGAGGTGGCCAAACACTTTATCGCCAGTGTGACCGCGCTCGCTACCAGGTTGTATGGTCTACTGAAGGCGACTAATGTGCCGATTTTGATGAGTGTGGATGAAATACGTGTGCATAACGCGAAAAGTGTATGCGATATGTGTAAATTAGCGTTCACCGAGTCCGTTTGCAAAGTCGCCGACCACTGCTATCTGTCGGGACGGTTGAGACATACGCTCTGCTCGCCGTGCAACCTTAAACTCGTCACACCCAAGTTTGTACCGTGCTTCCTTAACAACCTTCTGAAATATGACGCGCATTTTATCGTAACCAACCTCTGTTACGATAAGGAGCCAATAAAGGTGATCCCGAACACTAAGGAGAACTATATCTCGTTCTCTAAACGCGTCAAACCCAATTTTAGCGTGAGGTTCTTGAACTCGTGTCGATTTATGGCCTCGAGCCTTGCCGAGTTGGCCGGGAACCTCCTTAGGAACCCCGATGACTTTGATAAATTTCGGGAGACCACCAAAGAGTTCCAGCCCACCGACATGCCTCTCGTCATGCAAAAGGATGTGTTTTCGTACGAGTATTCTGTATTCTGATAAATGGTCGAGATTCGAGGAGACCGTCATGCCACCGAAACGTTAGTTTTACAGTATGTTATACGAGAAGCACGTTAGTGATGAGGACTATGTGCACGCGATTGAGGTGTGGAGCCATTTCAACTGCGCTACCCTCAGCGACTACAGCGACCTATACCTAAAGGTGGACGTTCTACTTCTGACCGACGTGATGGAGAATTTCCGAGACCTCTGCATGTCCACGTACAACCTTAACCTCGTGTATTATTATACAACACCGGGGTTTACGTTCGACGCTATGCTAAGGTATACGGGCGTTTCACTGGAATTACTAACGGATTACGATATGGTGTTATTCGTGGAACAAGGTATCAGAGGGGGGGAGGGTTGGTTCAGGTAAGTGAGCGATACTGTCGGGCCAACTACCCGAAAACACCGGGGTACAATGCCACGAAGCCTCCGTCATGGCTCGTCTATCAGGGCTGTAAATATACGCCATTTATTCAAATACTTATATTACTAACTTTGAACCATTCCGAGTAACAACTTGTACGGGTACGCCATGGAGAAATACATGCCTTACGGGAGGGTTCAGGTGGTACGAGGGGGATTTGAATCGCTCCTGGAGTTGCTGAACGGTATGACCGAAAAATCCGACATTGGGCATATCTACGAGGTCGATATCACTTAACCCGACAACCTACATGACGCGCATAATGATCTGCTTTTCCTATCCCGGAATGCCATACCACCGGGCTCGAAATTTAATAAATTATCGGCCACGTTGGAGCGGAAAGAGCGATATATTGTGCACTATCGAAATTTAAAGCAAGCTATTGCTAATGAACTGATAGTGGAAAAAGTAATATAAATAATACATGTTTTTACCTGAATTGAATCACGTGAAAAGTTTGCTGTCTATATACATATTAACTGCGGTATCGATAAATTATAGGTTCACAGGGTATTGGAATTCCGACAATCAGCTTGGCTTGCTAAATATATAAATTTAAATACCGAGATGAGAAAGAAGGCCGGCAATGAATTCGAACGTGATTTTTTCAAACTACTTAATAACGCGGTGTTCGGTAAATATTTCAGACAATTCACCATTATCATTAATCATACTACATAATATTATTATTATTCGAATTTACAGGGAAAACTATGGAATGCGTTCGAAATCGTATTTCCATGGAATTAGTTTCGTGTACACCTCGAATGCGGAAACTAATCAACAGGCTCGCGTTCAAACACGTAACCTCGTACAATGAGAATCTGGCAGCCGTATCCTTGCAAAAGAGCGACGTGCATTTCTCCAAGCCTATTTATATAGGATTCGCCGTTCTGGAAATAAGCAAGGAGTTAATGTACGACTATCATTACAATGTGATGCGGCGGCATTATAACGACTCGATTAGACTGATGTACATGGATACAAGTCAGTCTGCGGTATAGTAAATATTATTTATACTCATATACTCATTTATCTAACGTATAACGAGTGAAGACAGACGATTTCTACAAAGACCTGGTGGACAACCCCGACCTCCTCGAACGGATGGACACCTCGACAAAAATTCGAGGTCCAAACAAAAACAAAACAAAATTCGAGGTCGAAGTTATTAGACGATACTTAATTAAACTATGGAAATAATGAATATGATTACATCACTAGAGAAAATCGAAGTGCAGAAATAGAAGAGATGCACATTTTCTTGGGCTTAAATATCCATGGTTTCAATGTATTCGACAATAGTGTACAGTAATCGTCTTCAGTGAACAGTTCTCTAGTCGCTTACTATACTCTAAAACGTATCCCTTGTAACGGTACGCACCACAGAAAACGGTCCTTTTCAGGATCAACAAACCATACGTATAACCCGCCCCTGGTCGTCGGTGAACAGACAACCACACACATACCAACGATCGCAACACATACGTGAACGGAAACTATGCGGGAGATCCATAGCGGGCAACAGCCGACGATGTAATGATAAACAACAAACAGAGAGAAGGGAAAACCACGAAAAACCACGATGAGAGTCGCAACCCACAGTTGGCTACAAGCGACGATCAAAATAACAAAGAAAAACAACACGAAGCCGTATAAATCCACACGGACCCGGTGTGGATCTACACGGTGAGAATGGACTATACTCGTCGGATAGGAATACGCCCGCGAGGTATATATACGGGTATGTTTTCAAATATAATTTTATTTTTTCCTCGTCCATCTTCTCCATCATCACTACATTCATCGTTCAGTGTTGTCTCCGCGCAGACGTCAGTGAATAAACAATACAGCGACGCACTCCGAACGTAGCACCATGGGCGGCCGTAGAGCCAAAAGGAAACGGACTCCTCCAATCACGGAACCCAAAAAATTCCGCAATGGAAGCCTTCCACCGCCACCTAATGAACAAACCAACAAGAACGGACGACAGTGTTTAGCTAATATTTCTCCTTTTCGGGATGAAAAATCTTTATCAGGTGAGTCTTATTATTCTGATACTACTTCTATATCATCCTCATCCTTAAACCGAAACATAAATCTAACTTCTTCATCCGCTGTACCCAAAGTCATAATCCCTGAAGGATCTACCAAATCTACTTCAAAACCTGCTTTCCGTATTCCACCAATATTTGTGAATCAATCCTCAGATTGGTGCAAAGTTGCTCCAATCATATTTAGTAATTCATCCCTTTCACCAGAAGCCATTTCTGCTCAAGTAACCTACGACGGTTCAATTATCATTAAAACTCATGAAATCAGTCATTATAGATTAATTCAAAAAATATAATTAGAATAAAACATCGAATTTAAAACCTTTCAGCGACCTTTCATCTAAACGAATTTATGAAATGACTGACTTATTTTATATTAAAATCTCTGTCGAGACTTACAAAAAATCGGGTCCTTCTCAATGTTTTGCATGTCAACGTACTGGCCACGGCTCCTAAAATTGTACTCACCCACTTAGATGTGTTAAATGCTCAGGAAATCGTAAAGCCAGCCTATGCCCTAAAACCATTGACCAAAAGCCAACGTGTTGCAACTGTGGTGGTAACCATACGGCAAATTACCGCGGTTATCCGTACCTCGCCCAAGCCAAAAAAAATAAAAATCCAAAGCTAGAAAAAATTCCTCAGCCAAACCACACATCCCCTACAGAGCAATCAAATCATTCACAAAAAGTAGATACCACTAAAAAGGATTATGCCTTCGCAACTAAGCCAAAGAAATCCTTAAATAATGAACAGGTAATCGAACTTTTAACTGATCTCATTTCAGTCTTGTCTACATTGGATGATCCCAAATCCATGTTAATGTCCACTATAAAATCCTTCATCACCCTATTTACAAACCAACAATGATTTCAAATTTAAAAAATTGTACATTGGAACGCAAATGGCATTACAAAAATAATTAACGAACTTCGTGCATTTACTTACACTAACAAACCCGATATCATTCTACTTAATGAAACTCATCTCAAACCTAATTTAAGCCTCAAGATCCCTAATTTCATCACATATAGGAATGACCTACCGCCAATCCGTGGCTCTCCAGCCCATGGCGGTACAGCTATCTTAGTTCATCGCAAAATAGTCCACTAACCAATCAACATAAATACTGTACTTCAATCTACATCTATATTAATAAAAATCAATAACAAAACTACCCTCATCTCTTCAGTCTACAAGCCTCCGTCATCAACCCTAAATACATTTGACCTCGACTTTCTCATCAATGGTGCAGATAATATTATTATAGCAGGAGACTTAAACTCTAAACACCCACTCTGGAGTAGCTCAAGGACAAACGCCGCTGGGCTAATACTCTATAACCACCTTCTGCAAAATGACTACTCAATCATCGCTCCTGACACCCCTACACACTTTCCAAGCTCCAAAAAATACAGACCTGACGTATTAGATATTGCTATTGTTCGCACCCATCTTATAGTACACATCACAAACTTAATCGAGCTATCTTCTGATCACAATCCAATACTACTTGAATTCACTGATTCTCCTATCACAGACTCTCCTCCAACTTCAAACACCCAAATCAATTGGAAAAAATTTTATCACACACTAAATGCAGAAAAATCTAATAAGGGCCTTCTTACAAACACTACTCAAAACATTGACAATAGCATTCAATCATTCACAAATTCCATACACTCAGCTCTTGACAATAGCTCATATATTCGCAACAAAAACAATAGCCACCCAGTAATTCCCCCAGAAATTCAACAAGAAATAAACGCTAAAAACCGAATCCGCCGTGAGTGGCAAGAAACCCGTGACCCCCTGATCAAAAAATCTCTAAATGCTAAAATCAGCCTCATAAGGTTAATGCTTCAGACCCACAGAAATGATGAATGGGACAATTATCTATTTTCCCTGAACCACAACGATAACTTAATATACAAATTAAATAGATGTCTATTAAAAAAAAGACCAGCCACCCACCCACTACTTGGACCAAATGGTCTATCCTACTCTGCGGAGGAAAAAACGGAGATTATTGCAGATTCCATGGAACGTCAATTCTCTACTTTTCAAGGTCCAAACCTCCCAGAAGTAACTGAGAACATTACGACAATCAGAGGCTCTGTGCTAAATAAACCCAACCTCTTCACCACTCCAGGATCAATCCAAAAACTTATATTCAAGTTAGCAAAGAATAAAGCCCCTGGAAGAGACCAAATCACTATTATGTTAAATTATTTTATATATTTTTGTTCATACTACAAACACAGAAACAAGACAAAATTTCTAACGTTTACGAATGTTGTGGCAGCTGGAAGTTTGAAGGTACTTTAAGTTGGTAGTACTCCTTACAATATTATACATTTTAATTTCTATTATTATGAAATGTCTAGATTTATAATTATTTTTGGTTATTTGTTATTATTATTTGTTTATTGTTGCGCTTACTAATGAGTACCTAATGACTGCTGTAAACTAGGTAGAGTCTGTGATTGCTTTTTGAATTAGTTTAACATTTATTCACAAAATGGATAAATATATTATAAATAAGGCAAGTTCAAGTAAACGGACAATTCAGGAGGTAGATGATGATACTGCAGATGACGTGGTTTCCCATCAAAATATGGAAACATCCTCGGAAACGACGGAAACATCAGAGCATACGTCACATGAAACAGTAGAAACTTTACAAAAATCGTATTTATTTAATGGGCAATTCTTTTCTATTGTACATTGTGGCGGAATTAAGTTAGTAGCACAATGTAAAAACTGCTCAAAAGTAATTCTTTTAAATAAAAGTTTTATTATTGTTTCTACCTTAAAAATAAGACTTGATTTGTAGTAGATAGTAGTAAGTTACTAGCTGTAATTTATTATTCTACGCTTATATAGAACAATTAATATTAATACCTATTTTATATTTATTATTCATCCAGATCTCTCTGCTCTATTAAAAGGACATTGAATTCTGTGGCTGTGTTGGTTATGAAAATAGAACAGTTAAACATCTATTGCGAAAAATATAACTTTTCATATTATACAATTTATCTTAATTTTATCTAGATAAAATGGTTGTTTAATTATCTTTATCTAGATAAGAATTAAATTTATTTATCTCTATCTTTATATAGATAAAATATTTATTCTTTATCTTTATCTTTATCTAGATAAAAATTTAGTTATCTATTCCCAACACTGCTTATAGGCCATGGACTCGTTATTGAGTACTCTAATCAAAAAGTGCAGTATGAGAACCGTTTCGATGAGCGAACTCGTCATGGGGGAGAAGTATCAAATAGTGAAATTTGCGGAGGTCGGCACAAAATTCGGACCAGCGGTTGTGTGCACACTCAACGATGGAGATAATGGCCACATAGATGTATTCATACCCAAGATGATCACGACGAGTGCGGATGAGATCAAATCGTACAATCAACCAATCAACGGTCGGTGGAAAAATGAATCCTATCCTACACCTGATATACAAAGGGAAACTATATGTCGTGTCTTTAATGTGGAGTTCTCGAAATAAACATATTTTCTTATCATTTATACAAACTGTTTTTCATTCTATATTTATTAATTTAACGGGTAACCCCTAATGTAGAACAATAGTTCTCCTTTTTTCCTTGTACCGAGAGCTCGACTCGTCTTATCCCGGAGTACATATATACATATATTAGATCGGCCTACTCTATATTATATATAGATCACCTTCCTCGTCTCCATGAGTCGACTTATTATAATGAATATGAAATAAAAAAAAATAAATAAAAAAAAAAAAAGGTAATAATAATATAAATAATACACAGTAGTAATATTTGATAATTCGTCTTTATTGATGAACAAAGGTGTGGGAAAAAAAATAAATATTTGTACAATACATACAAGTCTTATGTGTTATTAATAAACCATTTGCGTAATATGTATGTATTTACGGACTGCATTTGACTGAGCCGCGGACATCCCCATTCTTCTAAATTGATAACCTCGATGTGCGGCACGAACTCTTGCAACCAATGATACCACTGATGAGCTTATTAGATGCAGGAGCTGTATGCTTGATCTTCTTGCGGACGGCCGCATTATCAACCATCGAACCGGCCATCTTGATTAACACTATACGTCTTTTTGAAATATCACTCACCGACATTTTATGTAAAAATAAAACTCGAATTTATAACACTCTTCACGGTAACTCTAATGTTCGATACCGTACGGTTTATGGTGTTGTACGACAAAAGTCAGAAGTGGAGTGAAGTATAGTCGTGTATTTCGACCTTATATATCTATCAAACACGCTATGTATAGCTAATCAATACGCCCGTAGGGTATAAGTTAATCACATTTACGATTTTTTCAAAACAAAATCGTTAAAATTTCTATACATACATGTAGCGGCTCATTAGTGGCCAAAGTGAATTGCATTGCATTGCATAATTGCCGGGCTAAGTACTGCAGCTGCGGCGGCGGAATAAATGTGTACGTACGGATGTGACACACGGCGGTCGGGCTATCGATAATAATAATAATAATAATAATATTGATAAGACGTAGATACCATTGATGGTGAAAGTCCCCCCCTCCCGATCAAACATTCCGGCACGGCATGGAGCTGATGGTATGATATCAGAAGGGGGGGGGGGGGGTGATAGGGGACCAGTCGTATACACGAGATGAATGGCGGAAAGGACAGGGGGAGATATACATAGGTTACGTACTCGAGATGTATGAAGGTGAATGGGTAGCGGAGTAAGTGGGGGGTGGATATATGGAGAGGAGGCATGATAGGGAGGAGTTAAGGGAGTGGGAGGATTCGAGGGAATGCGTGGAGGAGAGGGAAGCGGGGGGTGGCGAGATAGTGCTTGGAAGAGAGGGGTGATGGAGGAGTTGAGGGAGTGGGAGGAGTCAATAGAGAATGTGGTGGGGATGAATGAAGGAGTTGTAGAGTGAAACGGATGAGGGGAAATGTAGGTGAGAAAACTAAGGGAATGGATGTGGAGGGGTTGGTGGTATAGGAGGGGATGAAGGGGGAGGTATATAGGAGGGATTTATGGGGGAGTGCGGTGGAGGGGATAGGACGGGGGGTATTGGGATCCATGGGATTTGCAGGGGATATAGAACCGACCAAAATATACTACTCTTGCCAGCTAGGTCCAAAACCCCCTAAATTCGTTTGTGAACTCATCGTCAATGGACCACCGGAAGGAACCTGGATCAAGCCTACCCACGGCAAGGAGGAGTCTCGCCACAGAACCGCAGCCCCCCTCCATGACGCCGTAACTGCTTGGACGTAAAATCTCGTCGCAGTCTCCGTTTCGGTCTAGTTGTTCTTCGTTAACCACTACCCACTAGGTATTTCAATAAAACGAGATCAACCGTTGTGAGTAAATCAACAGCATCATAAATTTGTATTTATTATATGTTCATTTGTTGTATTTCACGTATACTCTTTGGGGTACTACGTGTTGTTTAACAAATATATAATGTTCATATTTATGCAATGTGTACTTAAGACTAATAAAATTCTGTTCAATTCAATCAAGTATTGCGTTCCGTTACAAAATGTACAGGCAAAAATAATTATACTACTCATATGTTGTTTTCTCAATGTTTTAGTTTTCGTAATTCATACATCAGCTATTGGGAAAAATTAATCATCTACATTATTAGTACTTGCAATTGAACACGAATCATTATAATTATTATTATTGCTCCATGAAATACATACCGAGAAAGTAATTTTTTTTCCATTTTGCATAGTTCTTTAACAACTATGCAAAATGATATGAAAAAATTGTTTTTATGGTATCTATTTGACAACTAGTTTTATAATAAAATTAATTTTTTTAAATGTTTTATCTGTTGGAATTATTAACATATAAAATTTTCTATTTGATTCTAATATTGTCAATATTTTTGTTTTTAAAAGTTTAACTTTGAGATTCAACACTTTCTCTATCAAGTAGGTTTTTCAACCATTTCAATACTAGATACTGCTCGGCCTTATTAGCACTAAAATCACTGTGCCTTCTAAGGCACTACAATAGTATTAATCCGGGGCTGGATGTATAGTCACAGAAATGTCTAAGGTCACCAGTTATCTGCATCCCTGGGGCACTGTCCCACTTTGCTCTAAGATTGCTTCGCCATTGGTTAAAATTAATTTGAACACAAAAATAACTTCTTTCGTCCATTATGATATTTTTATAACAGAACGCTGTTATGTTTGTCTTATCGGCAAAAGTGAACAAGTTAATTATTCAGTTAATTTCAGTTAATATGAATGAATGAATACAAGCTAAAAAGTGAGAAGTTAATTTAATTTTCGAATAATTAAGAAACTTGACATGTTCATTAAAAAATTAATTAACCGTAGTTAATGTTTTTTTACAGGCAGTTTTTTGAATCAATGAAGTATTTGAAGAGTATAATATGTAAATCAATACACATATATTTGAAAAATATTGAAATGCAACTAATTTATTATCAGGTGAAATGTAGAATACGTATATATGAAGTAAAGAACATGATTATTATTGTAAAATTGTCAAAAAAAATTTGTATTGTATGAACCACATTATCTGCGTTCGATAGTTAGAAATAAAAACGAATGCATTTATTTATCGGACTAATATCTTATATCGGTTTAATATACAGTGGAGACTATGATATAAATAAGTTGAAGAGTCGAATACAAATCAATGAACACACTTTTAATAAACCACTGAGCCTAATTTATCAGAACGACGGAATATTTTTACCACGCTATTTCGTTGTTACTGTTATTTCACTCAATTTTATTACATTTTTAACTGTTCTCGTTTCTTGTCGACGCTAAAAACGAAAGTTGATTTTGATTTTCTTTTGAAGTTGTAAGCTAAAAAACACAATTCCATTTCGTCCTAAGGCTTTATTTTGAAATGTCGAGTAAAAAACTTAATTCAATTTAAGAAAAAGAGAAAAAAGACTAATAAAAAGTTATCGGAATTGAATACAGTTTTTAACGTTGAAAGGATAATATTTAGTTATAAAATTATATTTGTAAATTCCAATACTTACCGTAGACTTAAAAGACTAATAAAAAGTTACCGGAATCGAATATAGTTTTCAACGTTGAAGGATATTATTAAGTTATAAAATTACATTAATTTGTAAATTCCAATACCGTAGTCCATAAAGAGATTTGTGTATATAGATAATAATAGCAATAATAATAATAATAATAATATATTGATTCGTAGCTCGGACCGGGAACGCGTTTACGGAACAAGCGAGTGTTGAGAAAATGCACCCAAGTAAAAGCAAACGTCTGTACGTTTGTACGAACCTTGTGCTGAACTATTATTTTAGCTGCCGTATTGTACAGTGGAATAAAAATTGTTGTTTTTTGTTTTTTTCAATTTTGATGGATAACCCGTGTAAGCAGTCTAACCAAATTTTAGATTTATTGCAAACGCTAAATACCATAAATTCTAAATTCTTCGAAAACCCCTACTTCGGTGTGTCACAAGATTTCGGGATTTCCTGACTTTGGTGTGACTCCACGTGATACCAGCTCCTGAAATGTCCAGAAATACTTTAATTATAGCTAGCAGTATCATCACATGACGTAGCTTGTCCGCTGCACCTGCACTGAACCGTATCGGTCCGCAGGCCGGTGCGTGTAATCGTCATCGTCGAGATCACTACCGCCCGCCTTCCACGTATTATTAATATTTATTATCATTATTACTATAATGATTAAATCTTGAGAGCGGCCGACGAATGACGAGGCCGGTCATCTGTGTTACCAACTCGTCACGAACGCACGTCAACGAAACCGGCTATGGACTAGACCACCACCATCATGCCCGGACGTAAATCGTCGTTGGGGCACAGCTTTGAGGTGAAAACGTTGTACACGCGGTAACGTCGGTAATCATGGGACGTTTTCTCTATTATGATATTTTAAAAATGACCATGAATAATAAAAACATTTTCATTTACTTTCGCATTCGTTTTTAT
Organism: Sipha flava; assembly: GCF_003268045.1. Lineage (NCBI taxonomy): Eukaryota > Metazoa > Arthropoda > Insecta > Hemiptera > Aphididae > Sipha > Sipha flava. Next base: position 2,420,260 of record NW_020273360.1, read on the forward strand.
TTTATAATTCCTTATTTTAGAAGTGTTCAAGAAAACAGAAGTCCTATATGCTCCATATGCTCCAGTCACGAATCTCGGCCATGGGTTGACGACCTTTCCATGAACATAGGTATGGGTCCGCCATGTGAGAATGGCTCTGGCTATATGGAGACGTTGCAGAAGTTTTATTTTTCATTTTATTTTTGTAAGAAAACTAATACGATGTTATGAACTATTCAATTTCGCTATTGATTGTACGGAGTTGCTATGATAAGACGTGTGTACGAAATCTGAACATTTTCACTACATTTTTCGTAGCGTACATTGCGTACCTACTGTACGTCGGTTTGAGTTTGTTAAATTCGTATCTTTTAAGTTTTTACCGAAAATGTAATAGAAAACACAATAATATTAAAATTGTCTTCTAATAAAAATTATTAGATATTTAAAAAAAAAATTGTTTACCTTCACCTACTACCTTTTTTTCCCTGAACCCAACTTACCTACTGCCTTTATTTTCCCGGGACCCAACTTATCGGGAAATAGTATTTTGCGCCAATTTTATCACTTGTAATTTGCGCCACTTATAGGTAAATTTAAGCGTATATGTAATTTGCACCAAAATATAAAAATTAAATATGTATTTTGCGCCACATATAATTAATTTTGGTAATCTGTGCCACAACAGAAAACGAAATGAAACATGTAATCTGCACCACACTTTCAACTTTAATTATTAGAATTTACCAGCAAATAAATTTACCGATAATACATCGGAAATGCAATAATACCAACACGTGTCGGATATATCATATATCGGATATCGGATGTATAATATATTATTGTTGTGTTCTACTAATAATAAGTAGAGGTGAAATCAAATAGGTACGTCTAATATAATAAAAATTATCAACTGTCGTAATATCGAATAATATTGAACAGCAGCATATTGATATTTACAATTAGTCCGATATTAATCACGTGTGCGTTCATATTTCATATTTCACATTTCAAAATTATATAGAAGTATAAGTAATGGATACAAATATCGGTGAAATTATTAAAAGTACTAGAGACAATGATTTATTATTATTAAAAAAATTTACGTATCGAAAAGTTCATGAATCTAAAAATTGTTCAATACGATGGCGTTGTACTGTCCAGAACAAACGTGTACATATCTTCAGAAAATATTTTACAAATAATTGAAATTGTAAATGAACAAAACGGGCATGATCAACCAAGTATATATATATATAAATATATTCAAATGGATGTAAGAGAAAAGCTATGGAAAATAACCAAGTAAGATTTTACGAACAGAAGTTTCTGAAAATTTATCTAATTTACAAACCATTACTACCGATGATATATCATTAGTTTGACGAAATATGTATAACATCCGTAGAAAAATGATGCCATCATTACCAAAAACAATAGAAGAATTGCAAAAGGCTATAAGCAATTTGAATTTGAAAACGGACCTCAATGAGTAATTTTTATTAATCAATGATCCAAAGTGTCATATAATATTTTCATGTAACACAAATTTAAAAGTTTTATACCAATCTAAAATTATATACATGGATGAGACTTTTGAATATTGTCCCAAGTTATTTACGCAATTGTTTTCTTTGCATGGTTTATGCAATAAACATCATATACTACTTTTATTTGCGTTACTTCCACACAAACAAACTTCAACCTACCTCAATTTATTTAAAAATATCATAAATTTGTGTAATGCACGTGATATTTATCTAAAACTAAATTTATTTATATCTGATTTTGAAGAATCAATTCATGTAGCATTGAGACAAGTGTGGGTCGATACTAAAATATTTGGTTGTAGATTTCATCTAATTCAATCGTGGTATAGAAAAATGTAGGAATTAGGTCTATCAAATGTATATCAAAATAATAAAACAGAAGAAAGCAAGTGGCTAAACTATACATTTGGGTTGTCATTTATTTCTCCAAATGAGGTCAGTGATTGTTTTATTGAAGATTTTATGTTATCGATTCCTAATGACATAAGATTTCAAAAATATGCTGATTATTTAATTGACACATATATCAGTGAAGAGGCTAAATTTCCACCAATAATTTAGGCTGCGAATATCACGTCACTAGTTCTCACTACAAATGCCTGCGAATCATCATTCACATTTCAATTTCACTATTTACCACTTTTTGGACTTACTAAAAGGATTTCAAACAGAAACATTGATTAAAATTAAAACTATACATCTTAAAAAAAAAATTCTACTAAAAATAAAAATCGGTTGGAAAATTTTCAACAAATATATGAAGATTACATACAAAATAAAACTAACCGAAAAGGCTTTGCTTTAAGCTAAAAATATAAAAAGAAGGTGAGTAAGCTAAGTATTATAAGTGACTAGTTATTTTATTTAAAAAATTATATAAATTATTACGACGAAAATTTACTATTTTTCTATATACATTTATTTATAATTGTTTTAGATTTATTCATTTTTTTTAATTTTATTACGAATATTGACTTATTTAATATACCTAGATTACTTATAGATACTTACTATGCTTATATAAATTTATTTACAATTATAATATTACTGATTTTCTATTAAAGTGAACTTGATTGGCCAATGGAATGGTTAAGAATACAATATGTTAATCTGATTAAAAAAAATTATATAGTAATTTTAAAGTGGTGCAAATTGCATTTTTTATAGGTACACGATGGCGCATATTATCAAAATTATTTTTTAGGTGTGGCGCATATTACATATATATTTTTTTGGGGGGGTTGTTTACATACGCCCAATTTACCAACTGCCGGATTCGTCATCGCGAGACGGTCAGATCGCGATGGGTGGCCGGTTGTTGTACGCGTAAAATGGGGACGCGAACGAACACGTGAGTCTCAAAACTTCCGGCAGTTTTTTTCCCCCTTTGTGTTGCATAAATTTCGTGAGAATATTAATACAATAACGGCTCAGCTATTCGCACGTACTTATACGTGTGTGTGTGTGTGTGTGTGTGTGTGTGTGTGTACGCGCGCGCACGCATAATATTTTAAAGAGCGACTCGAAAGTATATTGTATTTGACTTTGGGATGTTTCATAAACCCGCGCTATGAATATATTCTACGAAACTAGTTGAAATATTCTTTTCCGCTAGCACGATGTCGGGGATTCGTGCGCGGCGGAGAGCAGGCACGATATTTCAAAAGCACGTCCCCCGAATGGTGTAGGCAACACCATCGGCACCGTTTTTCTACTACACCGTACTATATCCCGACGACGAAAACGCTTATTCGGACGGCCTTCGTGTATACATATATTTTTTTTTTTATCATTATTTAATATTCTTGAATACATTTTTTTAAGCCGTAAACCTTTAGTTTTGATGGTTTTATGACGTTATTAAGTCGGGGAAGTGTACAATAAAAACGTACGACGCGCATTTCGAGAACCATTAACCGACCGTCTCGTTTTCGAACAGCGGTGTCCCGCGCTCCAGTTCGGGGACCGCGGTCGACCGGCTAAAATCCGCGTTACACGCAAAAACGACAAACGGTCTCCGCTGCCGCGCGGCCTGTCACCTACCCAAATAATTATAGCGTACGCTAACGAGTTTACAATAAAGGGAACCCTACAATATTGATCTAGGAAGTAGATAAATAACATTTTCAATAAAGGCCCATTGGCCATAATTAGTTATTTTCAATTAGTCTGTGGAATAACCATGACTGCGATTAAATTATCTCTTTGGTATACACATTTTAAAAGAAAACACTGGATGTCAGTGGCAAGTTACCTTGTGTGAGAAGTACCTGGATCAATTTGTCCCTGGAGCCTTTGACTTCTCTTCACGGCCCTGCCCGTTACAACGGTGCAATGGCATAGCAAGAGCATGGCGAACTATGTCTGCACCAAGGGCGCAAATCGCGAAGAGGCGCAACATCGTTCGTATTTTTATTTTACCTTCAAAATAAAAATTTTCCATCACAATTTTTGAAATACGTAGATTTTCTCCAATTATACATTAAATAATGTAGTTATGAAAATATCATTTGATATAGGAAAAATTATCTATGAATTCGCTACTTTTAAGCGAAAATAGAAAATTTTCAAAGTTGAAAATTTACACTACAATAGTAACTTATAAATATAAGTTATTTTAAAAAAATCAGTAAAATGAAAAGTTAAAAAATATATTGTCGCATCAAATTTTTAATCAGGTAAAAGGCGTTTTCTTCCAAGTTTGCCAGGGGTGATAGCAAGTCTCTCTAAGCTACAACAACAGTGTACGCGTTTCGCGTAGATATTATTATTATTGGACGCGATGATGACCCCCGAACGGACGAAACAAAATCATGTTTTTTTTTGTTTCGTCGCGCGATTTTAGAGTGCGGCGAACGGAACGCTTGCCATGTAATATCGTACATTATCTAGAGCTATCGCGAATAGAGAAGAGACGATGAACAAACCGAAACGTTTTTTATCGTATCTCATCGTAACGACCGCGACACATTACATTTACATATATATATATATATATATTATCTACACGTTTTTATGTATATTTAGGTAACCTGCATGTAAATAGACTTTATTTTGTTTATATATATATATATATATATATATATATATTTATATATTTATATATATATATACAAGTATGAGTATATATTTTTTCGTTGTTCTGATTGTGTGTTGGCAACAGTACAGGCACCAGCAGCAGTGGTACCCCACAATGTACGGGGGAAAAATTAATTTGAATAATATTACCATATGTAATTACCGCTATTCTACCACGTAACGTCACCGCCGTGTTTACTCTCTCACCCTCTCTCTCGCTCTCTCTCATTCCATGTATACCCATAGGCTATCTAGCAGTAAGTGCGATGGCGATTGCATTTTTTATAAATTACATTTATATACATTATACACTTTCTATACACATATGCCTACTTTTATTTATTTTTACGTTTATGTGTAGAATTTCTAACGTAATCGCTTGTCATTCTTGTTGTAGCACTCACTATCACAATATTGGTCGTATATGTTATCTTGGGTTTGACAACAGATTTTACAAATAACGCAAAAATGTATTGATTTATTGCGTTGTTATCATGAGCGAAATGATAGATGAAATGCAGTGGAAACGCAATGAAAAAAAAAAAAACAATACTTTGTTTTGTTTTAAGATCAGTAAAAATCTCTTGAGATAAGATTTCGAATAGAAATTTTAGTAATTTTTCAGAAGCCTACACTGAAAATGATCCTTCAAAAATGCATATTTGCAACTTGTATTCTTGAGTTATATACTTTGGCGACAAACGAGCAAAGTTGAACGATTTGGTTGACAGTCGTCTTACAGCTAATGTGACTGTTAGATTGATTACTTGGTTAAAGAAAGATTAATTCTAAACTAAATTCAGCAAACATACGGACTTTATAGTCCCCCTCTGGGTGCCCGTGTGTTCATTTTCGGGTTCAGACTCGATCCATTCCGAAACTCGGGGGAAACGACGGACGGACGAACAGGATCGCAGAGCGTTACGATGAGTATCACGCAGTTTTCGCAGATTTTCTCATACATTTTTCAATTTTCTCGTTTCACCCATATTTCCATACCACCGCCACATATAATATTATTTACGGGACAGAGTTACTGTCACCGCGCGGGTGTATCGCATAAAGTTTCGGGGCCGGGGCGCGCGATGGAAGTGCCTTATCGTTGCGGTACCGTTGTCGCACTTCCGCGCAGGATTTCAACGGCGGCGGCCGTGCACCTGGTTCGAAAGTTTTCCGACTCCGGGACACCGCCACCGTAATGGCCGGGAACGCGCGTGACGATAAATTAGGTGGTATTTTTGTCGCCAGCGTTTCTGCACCTATGCGTTTTACGCGTGCCGTCGCTGCATTTCGAGCGCGCGGAACAACGCGGTTGATCATCGCGGCCAATACGGATCGAAAAGAAATCGTCATGCGACACGGTTTTGGCGGTTGCGATTAGAGTTCGCTGGTGAAAAACTACGAACGCTGGTAGGTGAAATTGGAACACAACGCAAAAAAAAAACCGTCCCTACCATATCCGATCCGGGAAAGTAATATCATCGTACGCGTACGGTGAGCGATAACGGAAGTAGACGACCTTCGTGGAATGACGAGAAATTGATGCCGGAGAAACTTGTAAGTAACGAATCACGTTGGGCAGAAGAAAACGTCGTAACCGTCATGGTCAGGTTCTGTACAATTACACATTCACCGCGGCGAGACGTGAAACGATTGCAACGATTTTCATCGAAAGATTCAAACGATCGCAAACGAACGTGATACCACGGAAACGATACAGGAATGGTTTCTTCCCGTTTCTATGAGTTTGAAAAGCAAACACCTATCGTTATGTATGAATGACACCTGCACAACGGTTCAGGCTCAACGTAAAAATGATATTCGCGTGTTAATTTTTTCTCCTGTCGCATGTGCTGTGGAAATTAATGGCAATCAATAGAATAATGTAATGGAGGATCTGATTCGCAGTGTCAGTGATGCTGTAGAAGCTAAATCAAATGTTACGGTAGAATAATAATTATTCTAATATAATTATTGTATTTACGTACACCCCAGAGTAGTCCTTAAATTTCAAGTTGAACATTTTTCTCGTCGCATTCCCTTAAAAAGTTTATATACATTTAAGAATGAATCACACAAAATTTTGGATCGATCAGACGAAGTTAGCCCGTGCCAATTTGAACTTTTAAAATTTTTCAAAATGCTTGTACTTTTTATACTTATTTCATAAACTATTGGACAAAATGAAAATTGTCATACATGGTAATTTTACAATAACTTTTTTTATATTTACATTTGTTTGTGAGATACACTGAATGAGTGTATAAAAATCCGTCAACAACATTTTTTAATTATAAGGTATCATCATCAGTTCCTAAAGGCCTTGTCGACGACATTCATGTCTATCACATGCCGTCTTCTTAAGTAGTTGGTAAGATGTAAAATCTATCCAATTGAAGATTTCTTCAAAGAAGGATTTACGCTGCCTTCCTCTAATTCTTTTACCGTTTATTTTCCCTTTTATGACAATGATGTTTATTTCATTGTGCCTCAGCAGGTATCCAATCAACTTTATTTTCTTTTTTATTATTGTGTTTATCATTGTTCTTTTTTTATTAAATTCATCTAATACGGTTTCGTTTGTTTTTTGTTTTATCCAACTTGTTTCTGATATAAGATATGTACTAAGTATAATCAAGTATTTTTTCACTTATGTGTAAAACTTTATCTTTCATTTTTTCAATAAAAAAAAAATAGGTATGATGTAAAATAAATATTCAAATATAAAATATAGTTTATATACTAATTTATTTATTATAAACTTTAGAACATAGTTGATTTTCTTCTTGGCAGACGACAAAAGAGAAATAGTTTCACTTTTTTCTAAAGAAAAACACATTGTTGATACCTCAGAATCTGATGATGAAATGCTTTCAAAAAATATGATCTCGGTAAACGAGGTAAAGTTGATTTTATAAATGATCATCTTTTCAAGGTTTTAGATCGTTGCAAAGTTAGTGATCGTAATACAGTTCATATTTTAATTGGCGTCAGCTGAAGCATTAGGACATGGCACCTGTAGTTTCATGATGAACCAAACACCTATCTAAAAGAGATTTCATAGCGACTCAAAATAAGTTCCTGTTACCGACCATAATATAGCAACAGCTGTCCACGAATTATTAAACGATGGAGATCTATCTAAACGTGTGAATGCACTGTGCTGTAACACTACGGCTTATTATAAAGGGAATTTTTTATGGTGCATGTATTATTTTGAAGCAGTTGATGTATAAAAGTTTTCTTTATTTATCGTGTCGTCACCACATTTATGAACTTGTACTACGATTAATATTTGAAATCAAAAGGTTCAATTTTTCGGATCTTGATATAGAATTATTTAAACGATTTTAAAAAAATATTAAGAAAAATAAATTCAAAACAATTTACAATAGGTTTTTCAGACACTGAAATAAAATTAAAATCTATGGATATGAGTAACGTCCTATGATGACTGGGAAATTTAAAGGCATTGTTTCAAGAATAAAACAAGATTTTGCAAATGTAACGATTGTTGTTTATTAACATCGCAAATTACTCCTGTAGTACAATTGAGATAATACGTTGAGCGCGTGGAAAAGTAATGCGATCATGAACGACGAACGATGGCTAAGAATTATTGAAATTTTTGAAAAAATTAATACATTTTTCCCATCTTTATGATTTAATATGATTAGGTGTATAATATTTTGTAGTTACATCAGATGCTGTATCTTATCTAGAGTTAGCTGAATAAGAATAATTTTTAAAATTTCAGTCAGACTGTATTTTGAAATAAAATATAATGAGTTTACATGCGTCTATTTTTGGAGTTTAATTAATACCGTGTGTTCATTAGTTACAGAAAAAACAATAAATACGTTACATATTCTGCAATAAACCTCTGCGAATTTGGATATTTCGCCTTCATCAACATTAAAGATAAGAAACATGAATGACTTTCCTCAATTGAACAAGAAATACAAGTATTGTTGATTGTTTATCCATCCTCGAAGGCCTATTGTGCAAACAATATTCAGCACACGTGTTACATTAAAATTGCATACATTTAGAATAAAAAAATTATAATATAACGTTAACTTAAATTTTTTATACATTTTTTCCTTTTTTATAATAATAATTAATTATTATTATTATTATTTATTTATTTAATGCAGTGGTTCCTCAAACTGTGACGCGCCACCCAAAGGAGGCGTGAGCACTTAACAAGGACGACGCGGCGCGCGGTCAGAAATTTATAAATGTTGTTATTTTTAAATAAATTATATGTTCGATAACATATTTGTAGAAACGATTATCTTATCTTATCCATACACGATGCATGTTTATATTTTAGTTTTACTTACATTACAATAAATAACGAAGGACGTCCTAAGTGTATTATTTGCTTGAAATTATTAGCTGCTGATAGTATGGTGCCCAGTAAATTAAAACGTAATTTGGAGACTAATCATAGTACATTAAATAATAAATCGCCTGATTATTTTGTAAGACAACTTTCAAATTTAAAAAACAATCTTCTAATTTTGTTTAACAGACAAGTGTTCCATTTAAAAAATTTTATCTTAAAAAAAGCAATCGAAACAAAAAACTCACAGCCACCCCGTGGATTCCCGAGTAACCATATATGGGCCCCCAGTTAAGAACCTATGCATTATAGTTAGATTGTATAATCTATAAACTTTTTATATTGAAGATAATGTGAAATTTAAATACACTATATACAGCTTATTGATAAATTAAGAAATAAAAATGTCGCGATTCAGCTTGATGAAGTAACCGATATTAATAAAGATGAATATTTAATATATTATGTTTGGTTTATGGATGGAATAGATATTATAGAAGAATTATTATTCTTTGAGGGGGGCGTGAAAAAAATGTTTAATTATTAAGGAGCTTTGAATAAAAAAAGTTTGGGAACCGTTTTATTTATGTTTTTAATAAATAGATAAATTTCTTACGACACACTGATATGCTGCTGCTGTTTCTGTTGTTTGGAGGTGTTAGCTATTAAGAGGAATACAATGAATTTTATTTTTTTATTTTTTAGTAGAGCTGCGTCGGGACCGGAAAACGTATCCGTTTTCGAGAAATGACCGCTGATTAGAAATATACATTAAGACGGACGCGTAATTTGGGAACGATCGCTCACCTCCTACCCCACTTCCAAGTACCGTGTTTTAGTAACCACGAATCAAGATATACGGTGTACACCACTTTATTCCGCGTCATTTAAGCCCCTCCCGCCCTCCAAAAAAAAAAAAAATCATTACGAAGAAGATTAATTCTTCTTACCAATAGCAAAACAAACACCTATTTCCACGTGTTTGCATTAAGAGAGGCGTTTCCAACGTATTACGTTACATATGTGCCGAAGGCGCTTTGTTCCGTCCGTCGTCGCCACCGAACAGGTCTCCGAAACACATAATTAATTCGCGTTTTTCCGCGACCGCGGGGCCAACAAAACACGCGCGCCAGAACGAATTATAATAATATGTACATCGTGTTTGTTGTACGCACAGCTTCACGCGGGGCCTTAAACCTCGTGTGTTACGACACGATTACTATGCGTAGCGCAAAAATCAAAGCGCGCACTACGAAGGCGTTAACAAATTATAATAATAATTAACAATAATTTTATTAAAATAAAAACTGTCGATTTTATATATGTAATAATTACTTTACTTTTATTTAGTTCTCATTTTATTTATTACTTTATTATTAATTTTTTTTATGAACTATTATAGAACTATGTTAGTATAAGTATTCTATATTTATTTTATTAAATTTTTTTATTAGATTTAATACGGAGAAATTAGTAAATTTGACAACGTTGCATACAATTTCATACAATCGTGTTTTTTTATTTTTCTTACCCATATTTTTGTTACCCATCTACAAATGTACGCAATCGTGTTGCCAAAAAAGACAAACGTACGCAATCGTGTTCTAATACCCGTACTGGTTACAAGCGTTTTCTTAAGAACATTTAGTGGGTAGTGCGTAGAAATTAAAATTGTGAACCATGATTTAACGCACGACAAATTTGGTTCTGCACAATACCGGGGAAAGAAGGAAAATAGAGCATGTCTCACGGAACAGGTTAACAATTGGAAAAAAAACGCCATGAGAAACGATGTAGACGGGAAAAAAAAATATACCGTTTCAACCGTAGACACAAGAACAACGGTTGAAACTCGCGATGTAGTTGGCGTAGAAACGGATAGCAACGGCACGCGAAGACGTGTGTTAAAATAGTCTCGACTTCTTGTCGTGATGTACAATAGTTGGTGGTAAGAAATAATTTTTTGGGTACCCAAAAGCCATCGGTGCACGTTCAGCACATAACAATTGGGAGCGCTGAAATGATTCATCCGACGTATGCGTATTATTTTTACCTTCCAGTCAGTAATGTATACCGTAGTGTTATTAATACGAATCGGAACGAGCGCGTTCTCAAAACCCCAGGGTTAATCCACTTCGAAATATATTATCAGCTGAAAATAAACTGCATTTTGTGCTGATTTAAGATTTGAGCTTGTTAAGCACCCCTTGGCACCTCCGTGTGTGCAGCGATTCCGTAAGCACAACGTAACATTATCACACGATTCACCGTGACATTAACAAACGCACACAACATAAAAAGTCTACAATAAATAGTAAAAGTCTAGCTGTATTTTGGTATTTGTTTTTCGTATGGACAACGGTTTTATTTTATTTATAAAACTGTATACATGATTGTGTATCTATTTTAAATTAATAGTTTTTGCTATAGATTTAAAGTAATATATTACTAATAATAATTTACTAGTATTGTATTGTTATAAAAGACGTTCTAGTATTTATCGTTTACGCCAAACAAATGGTACGTACACAAACACAACTGGAATTAAGGTAACACTTAACATTTATTGATTTTTATTAATTCGCTCAACTCATTAAACATATATATATATATATATATATATATATATATATACGAGTACATGCTTACATGCTAATTGTCAGTATCGATAGTATGATCATTTTTAATTGTTTTTTTTTTTTTATATTCAAAATTTTACGAGTATATATTACGAAATGAATATACAGTTTTTTAATGTATTTTATAATTCTTATGTATAAAATGTTATGAAACTAATATAGTACAAACGCATTAAAATGTCTGTCATTATATAACCACGCTGAGACATAATAAATAGTAAATGCTGTAAAAGCAATATGCCAATATAAACTACTATAAATTAAAAAACGGGTGACTACATGGTTGAGTGAGATATGAGGACGAGTGAATAATATTAATATCTTGCCCAGTTGTATTTTATTCATTGCTCTCAAAAAATCAATTAAGTGAAAAAGTGTACTGGTTGATCAGTTAATATTGTTATAAAATATAAAGATGGCTGATTTAGTAAAAAACTCAAATTCTTAATAAGATAACGTACAATTTTCATATTCTAACTTTTTCTAAAAATAAAGTAAAAACAGGTTCCTAGATAGGTAAGTAAATTGCATTAAAATGTTGTAATGTTCCCTCCCGTATGGCTATTAAATTATAAAAGATCACAATTTCGAAAAAATCGGCCGGAAAATTTTCCTATTTTTTTTTTTGTAATTTTTCGTCAGTTTTTGCTATTAATAAAAAAACTGAAGGGAAATTCGTGAAATTTTCTTTTTCTTCCAAGTATCAACTAGATACTGATTTATAAAACAGAAATCGCGAAACTTCATAGTCATTGAAAAAAATACATATCATGGTATAAATACATTTCTCGATTCACTCAAAATTTTAAACTATAGAATAATTTAAATAGTAATATACCTAATGAGTATTATATGGTTTAAGCGTGATGCAGCTCTAGTGATAATATTCTGCGCATGGTTATGGCTGGGTGTGAATGCTATTGCGATGCAAATTATGTTGGTATCATTAAGATAAATGTTTAAAACTATGAACATTTATTATATATTGGATAACTGATTGTAAACTGTCTCATAGGAGACACGGCAAACGAATATTTTTAACCGTAACTGAACATTCGGGAGATATTAATATTTCATAAAATATTTACGCAATTTTTAATTCATTCAATATAATTGATCATGTGGAGTCCATTATTTAAAGAATTTGTATTTTATTCTTTAGCTAAAAAAAATTATTCGACATTCATATTTTGGTAATTTTATTATAATATGGAGCAAATGACTATTAAAACATGAAAACATTTAACAGATAAACTTGATGCTGAAATGATTTAACTAATAAACGATTTTATATTTATGTTTTTAAAATTAAATTTTTTAATCATTTGAACGCTAAATATAATACATCGTTTTTGCTATATGATAAACTAGGTAATTTTTTCGATTCCAATCGTAATGTGTATATTAATGGGATTTTTTTCCCTTTTTCTTGTTAATCATGCATCCTAGTATATTTCTATAATTTGACAGTACTTTGATCCCTAAATGGCATACAATTTTTCAAAAAGTAATATTACTAGACAGTATAAGATTGTTTGTAGTACAGCGGATATAGGTCGTTATTATGGGTACAAATTGATGCATTTTCACGGGTCAAGTTATAGTGTAAATGTATGTGTGGTCTACTTGAATTTATATCTTGCAATTTAAATGTAGAATTCACCAAAACAAAAACCACACAGCAATAAAAAATACACATATATTAAAGTCTTTTTCCTTGAAACGGTTCTGTATAGCGCCTATTAAAATGTAGATAAACGATTATTGGTAAGTCTAGTAAATGACCCTAACGATAATTGTATACAATTACACTATATATAGTAGTAAACATTCTTACAAATTATTATAGATCTATTTTGAAGTCGAACGTGATAAACTGTTTTGATATCCAGCAGTTCATAATATTATATCATAAAACTGCACATTCAAATCGTTTTTTTTTTTTTTATTCATAGTTTTACCATGTTTTAGACGTGTATACCATATACGTGAATATATGTATCGACCTATACTAATTGAACTGGACTGTACTGCGGGTTTTTTTTTTTCATATACTTCATATTCATTGGCTCTTGTAGAGACATCGAGAAATCTAAATTACTAAATCCATGTTTTGGATTTTTTAACTATGAATAAATTAAAATCGTTCTACGCAAAATTATAACTGTAAATTGTTCTGTTCGTAGATTTTATAACAAATTTTCTGTTCATCTAAACGTAGTGAATACACTCTGCAGTATTTATTATAAATGACATATTGTGTAGAACACGATTTTTAATCAAAATTGTGTTCATCGAATTTTCTTGAAATAATTCACTCGTACATAATAATACGACTTTTTATTTTATAACAATTACGTTTAAAACCGTTTCGTTAAAACGCACTAAAAATGACTGAGGAAAATATTATATTTTTTTTTTCTTCTTCTTTTTAATTTTCTTTTTCTGATCCTCCGTTTCTGGTCGCAAAGCGAATTATTTTTACTCAAAATAATGACTATGTTTAATGACATTAAATACGAATTTTGCGGAACCCTTGTACGGTATTTATTCAAAGTATGCATATCGCGGCGGGACAGTGCTTCGAGCACGATACAACCTCGGGTTTGGAGTGGCGGCGGCGGGACGAACGAACGCGAACGTCGAAACAAAATCAACGCGAAAACCTGATTCGATATACGTGCACGTATATAAAGTATTTACCGAGTAATATTTGTGTGCGCAATCATTTATTATAATGAAACGGCGAAGGAACACGCGACAGAAACAGTTAAGTAGGTATACGTATACGCACGAAATATGCGCAGGGGACGAATAATAAATAGAGAGAGAGAGAAAAACAATCGACTTTCGCTGTACTTCTGTATTTTTTATATACACGGCTATATAGTGTTTTACGGTTGAAATAGTTTCGCTTTTTATCCTTTTACCGCCGAACGAATCAGTATTGAATAACGTCACTCCCTCACCCAACCCCAAGTCCAAATTCGTATTCGTAAATCAATGTCCGAGTGTGTACACACAACGTACGTACGCGAAATACGTAAATCACACAATACACACGTGCACGCCAGGCGAACCGAACCGTACATTGATTTGCATGTCACACAAAGTCGTGTGTAAACAAAGGTACCCATATTATATATACATACATGTTATTATTATTGTTTTTTTTCTATTTGTCTTACTCGCGTGTTACTCAGGTGTCCCCGCACCGGCACCGTTATGAATAATTCGTTCACGTATTTATCGGGGTGAAAAAAAAAAATAGGAAAAGAAAATAATAACAATATTATTGATAAAAAAAACACGTCGGGCAATAACAGTGCAGCTTCAGTGCATTTATAGCGGACAGCTTCTCATCAAAAGAGTGCGACTACGTTGTGCCACCGAGGGGAGAAACCGACGCGCACCCTTATCTTAATTTCTGTTCCGAAGTATATGTTATTTCACGCGGTATTCGATTCCAGCTTCGGGCCAACCCACTACGGTAAAGATTTGGCGGCACATGCTTACGCACGCTGTTATGATTTAGATTTATAAATTAAATTTTTAATACACAAATAAACAAACAAATAGTTTATGAATAGAAATAAACAGTGAAAAAAAAAATAATAAATGCTTAGCCTGGAGTTTTATTTTATTTGTACGACCGGTTTTCTAATTAAAATGTCATAATCAGGTATACGATCGTACTCGAGTGTACTAAGTCAATAAAATCATGACTCTTTTTTGTTTTATCGACTTTATATATACCTTATGATGAATTTTTAATTCGAATCCGATCGTACTCGACAAACATAATAATATTTTGGGCTAAGCATTTATTAATTTTTTTATTTACCATTCTATATACAATTTCTATATACAAACTGTTTGTTTATTTATATATTGATTTATGATTATTAACCGTTTACTAATACTTTATTATTTTATTATTTAATAATCTTCTGGGCAATGTGTACAACATATAAAAAACGTATGAATATTTAAATAACAATAATCAACCGATTATGATATTATTATATACCATAACATGTTTTTCGCGTGGGTTGATAATGTTTTGCCTGTCGAAATTAAAAAATTAAAAACCATTACCGGTTAAATTATACGAGTGCAATTAAATAAAATAGTACGTTACAATTGCAAAATATTAATCCCGGGAAAAATTATTTTCCCGAATTTAAGCATAACATTAACGTTTTTGTGTGTACATTTCCGTGCGTAGTTATGCCGTCGTCGATTTCGTTAAATCTCACACCCGGTCAAACCGCAACAAAACTCGGTTTGTGTGCGCAGCTCTACCCTTCGGAGACGTATATGGCATACAGTTCATTTGTAAAAAAAAAAAAAAATGATTTCATTAAATATCTAATATTTACCATCAACGGTTCGCTTGATTTTTTTAATTGTTCACCATCGCAACAGCACAGGGCATTTCCTCATGAGTGATTTTCATGCCATCGATCGATTTCGGAGGCGAAGGATTCCCCAGGCATCTTTTGGAAAATCATGTCGAAACGATACGAGTGGACACACACACAAGGAATTCTCTATCGAAGTGCGTTTGACTCACGGGTACAGTTTACGAGGGTTCTGGCGAAGATCGTTTGATCCTCGTCGTGCAGAAATGTTTACGTATAGTATAAAATATTCATTCGGATGCCGGGCAGAATACCGTTTTAACCGTTGTTTACGTCTTTACGCTTGCGCGCGGCACCGTAATCGCACGAAGGTTGGTTTATTCGCACTGAGTTTCGGCGTGTGAATCGTTTCAACGCAAATATTATATCATATATTGTTCAACGTGCCGCTCAAAAACGACCGAACCAAACCAGAACTCCAAAACTATAGCGCGTATGGCTTACAGTTGGAATCGGTCATCATTCGATTTCAGCGGAATCGAAAACATTAGCGTTGCGAGATCGTCACCACCGACGATTCGGAGTTCAGACGATTGCGGTCCTGGAACCAGACCCCTAGCGATTTTGAACCACTCCAGTACAGGGGCTGGAAACCGATTAGCCTTGACAAAGCGAAAAGTCCCGTACAATAACTTGTGTACAAATTACGCATTGTACGTCCACGCGTTCAAAAACGAATAACCGTCGACAACGTTTAATCGTATGACGATCGCGCATTAGACGCATGGAACGTGAAAATCGTGGTTCGTTAAGTACGGTGTGATCCACATGTATCCTCCGTTTGTTTGTTTTCGTCGAACACGGTCATAGCCGCTGGCCGATCGTTTTCGATAGTAAAATGCCAACGAGAGCAACAAGCGTAACGCAATCGGCGACCGACCGTTCGTAAACCGAACCAAACGTTATCCATTTTCCGCAGGACCTTAGCAAGAGAGTAGCGGAGATTCCTATGGCCCGGGCGCAATTCCTGAGAGATGGTAAAAATGAAAATCTTGCGTTTTATGTTAAAAATTACAATGTTCAAAATCACATATTTCGTTTACAAAATGTTTAACATCCTTCATATTAATTAAAGCAATGGTTGAAAATAATGTCTAATAAACGTAATATATTAAATATATATTAAATTTTAAATTAAAAATACGTAAGGGTGCATTTTGAAGTTTTGCCTCAGGCGGAATGTTTGGTTGCTACGGCACTGACTATCCGTAGGACCACGACCGTGCTGTTTTCGATATTCTTCTTCCGGTCCGCGGTGTGTCGACCGGATCCGACGAGCACAAAAACGTGCTCGACATTTCCGTTTTGAACACGACACGCGGGTCCCTTGAAACTGCACCCGTGGGCGATCTATTGGGAACCATTTTGCATACACAGTTGAATTAATCGAAATGCAACTGTCAACTTCTCCCGGGTGCGCCTTACCTATTTTATAGTATCACGTCCGGTTGTGCTGTGTTTGTACCGTACACGCTGTGTGATGTGGGTATATGCACACTATATTGATAGTTTAGGACTGACGTCTGATTATGGTAATAAAGACCAGTGTTGCAGGTAATTTTTAGCTTTATCTCTCTTCTCCGTGAACGAAATCGTGGTCATAGTACAAGTTTTCCGCTCAGGTACGGTGTTCGCGCGTAAAATCCGTCACCATTTTACAAAAGCGTTAAACTTTTTAGAACGCTTGGTGTACGAATATCTGCATGGTACTCTTATTATTATTATTACTATATTCACAAACATTGAGAGAGATGGTGGGACGGCTGATAGGGAAGGGTAGAACGAGAGAAACAGAAAGGGTCAATCGACTCATTGTCATCATCTACGTCTGTACGTCGTAACTGATAATAATTTAAAATATACTCGTGGGAATCGACGTGGTGGTCAATTATGTATTACACTCAAAAGGAGTGTTTTTTTTTCCTCACCGAACGCCAATAGTGGTAATATGTTTTTACAATCGAAAAATTTGGGAGCGTTTATCAACCGTCAGTCGTGACACGACAATACACTACGGGCAAAACAGAAAAAAAAAAAAAAACAATGCCATACATTCTGGTCTTTTTCGGTATTGTTGTGTATATAATATATAATACAATTCAATCTATGTATCAACGAAAAAAGTACGTTAAATAGAAGTTTAATTAATTGTTAAAAACATTAACTTTTTTTTCCACTTAAAAAAATTTTTATTACTGAACGAGATGTATGCGAATTTCAACGTGCAATTATATGTCTTATGAATTCAAATGGTACACAATTAATAATGATGATAACTGGACGTCCAGTTAGTACGTTAGTAGACATTGTGATACGCATAGTTCTATATTATGCACTCTGATACATTTTTATGTATAATGTTAATGATTATTTTTAAAAATTTTCAAACATTTAATTTGGTATATTTCCGGTACACTGAAATCCACAAGACGAATAATTTTACTGAAAATAGCTTGTTATTCCCGAAACATTATTTTGCCATAATTTTGAAAGCTCCAAAGTAAAAAATTTATTATTATACAAAAATAGTATAAAATTACGTTAGGTAGAAACTTTTATATATATAAAAATGTCATTGTTTTTTAAACATTTTTGCGTAAAGAGTTCTTTAAATAGAAGTGCGTCAAATAGGAGTTCGACGGTATAATAGTTCCTCTGTTCTCTACGTTTATAATTGTAATTCGTATTATACAAAAACTATCCGTATACGCTACGGTATAATATATATTAAACACGGGTTGACCATTACTGTTCAAATAAGTAAATTGCATTTCTACATAGCAAATAAATACGAAGTTATTATTATTATTTTATTAAGTTACAGTACTGTTATAACATAATTTAAACAAATTTGGATGCCTCTTCCTTATGGATTTTATTAAAACATTTCTCATTGACAAACAAATAGCTTTATTCTACCAAAGTTATTGTTGTTTTCTAAGAGGCTTTTTTTTCAGCAAAAGTTTAACATCAAAAGTTCACCCTAAATTATTAAGAGAATCAAATCTGCTACTATATCAATCATCCACAGAAATATAAACTAATACACCAAGATTATCTAAACCAGAATCGTTTTTTTACGAGACCAACGGAAACATTGGTTTAAAAATACTAAAAAAACTAGTTTAAAATACTAATAGGTATAGAAATATTATTTACCTGTTTCTGTATCTCACCCAATAACGAAATCCCATCTAACCTATGAGTTTTATCCTTTTTTTTTTTATTATTTTTTGTAATGCGAATTAATACATACATTATAAAAAGAAAAATTTGTCTCCAAAGCTTCAGGCTTGGTCAAGAGACAATAGTTCACATTTCTGATTTAATCTTTAAGTATAACATACGAGTGTTGTGTAAAGTATATAATATTTAATAACGGTGTAATACAATATTGTATATAGAATTGAATAGTATTGAAAATTGTATGAAAGATTTTATTGAACAAAAATAAAACACAAAAATTAACCACCTTTGTGCGGGCCATAAAAAATTGCTTCGCGGGCCACATGCGGCCCGCGGGCCGCGGGTTGCCGACCCCTGGTGTAATGGAATATTAATAAAAATTAAATTGTAGATTTTAATTTCAGGTCAAACTAATTAAATACCTGATGATGACCAAACGACTACTATAATACATACATTATCCTCTCCATTTAAAGTTACTAGCATCATAAATAATGCCACAAGTAGTACTCCACAACAATCACATTATAACACTGGTTTGTTTATATTATTATGTAGGTTTTTTATTTCATCAATTTATTATTTGTCTATTATTTTTTAGAAATTCTTGATAAACTAAACCGAAACATATTAAACATAAAATATGATGTGAAATCTTTGAATGAAAAAATTGATAAGCTGGAAAATCTAATAATGAATATAAGATCTAATTCATCTGTATGCACTAATGAAAATGACAATACCCATGATCAAGATTCATTTCAATATATTATCAACAAAAATTTACCTTTGGAAGACGAAGATTCTCTTCAAAGATTTGAAGATAAACTTGTAGACCAAGGCTTTAGGACTCAAATGGTAAAAATGTAGATTTTAATTAAAAAAAAAAGTATTCAACTGTTATTCTTTAAAACTCAAGCTATTCTAAAACAAGTAAATAACTTTTTTAGGTTAATGAACTTAGTCGAATTGTCCGTAATACTCTTCCAAGCACCATAAGATCAATGATGCGTTATCTTTTTAAATATGGTTTTTTACAAACATACCGCTATAAAGGGCAAAAGAAGAAGAAAATATTTTCAACATTAACAACGTTTTCCATTATATTTGGTAAAAAAAAAAAAAAAATTTGCTTTACTTTATTTAAAATAAATATATTAACATCAATAATGCTTATGTTTTTAGATTCTGTGAAAAAAATGAAGAGATACCAGAAGTATGATAAAATCGATGTAGAACAACCAATCAAAATTGTCATTGCTGGTGCTAAGTTTAGAAGAAACAAGCCTTGTCAAGAACAATCATCAGATATTTAATAATTTATGATTTAATAAAATAAAACTGAATTATAACAATGGTGGTACTCATGTTTGTAAATAAAAAATATATTTGTTTTTTTTAAGGAACTCACATAATGAATAATAAAGAGGATTTAAAAGAAAAAATAATAATTTTTTAGTTGTTACTTGTTTGGTTTCCTAAAATTACTTTTAACTATAGCTATTAATTTCTTATTGAACAAAAACTAATATTATAATATCATAAATGTTTATTTATAAATATTTTTTTTTAATGAAAAATTAATATCATATTATGAAGGTTAAAAAATATTTGACTAACAATAGTAAAATATTATTTATATATTGACCAAAATAAATTATTAATAAAATAATTTTAAATTCTTTTGAATTAAATATTTGATAAATAATCTTATAATAATGTCACATAATAATGTTATTATATTATTATTAAATTAATAGTTTATAAATATTACATAAATATTAATAATATAATGTAACTTCAGTGGCCAACCATTATTTTATTGACATTATTATAACATTTTTGTAACTAATTTAATGGATGAAAAAAATGTTAATTTAATTATGTACAGTACACACAAAATATTTATATAATATCAAATAAATATTTTCTTGCTATCTGGGATATCATACTTATTATGGAATTGTATTGATGTGTGAGAATTTTTCGATACATTAAATTGCGATCGAATTCGAAAAGTACGGGTTTAGAGGGTAGGTGTGGGCGATGGACAGTAGGTCATTCGCAGCACGCGATGTGCTTGAACCGGACGCTTACCATTACCGAGAGTGGGAGAAGTCAAGACTATATTGGACATGCAATACGCCCGTTCCACCTCGGGTTATCTGAGCCGAAATCAAGTTTTATTTTTCGCCGAAAGACTGTTATATAGACTAGTGGTCTTCAACCGGTGAGTCGCGACCCAATTTTGGGTCGCGATAAGTTTTCTGTTTAAAATTTAAAAAATTCATATTTATATATGAGACCGCGAGGGAAAGAGAACGCGAGGAAGACCCAGGAAAAGGTGGTTGGATGTTGTGAAAGAAGACCTTGAAAGATTGGGAGTACAAGAGTGAAGGGAAGTAGTACAGGACCGTGAAAAATGGAGAGATATTGTGATGGCGGCCAAAACACTTAGAGTGCCAGAGGAAGAAGAAGAAGAAGAAGAATATTGTAATTTTAAATCTAATACCTAACACATTAAATATGTAACATCTAATAGCTAATAATATTTGCTGTTGAAACCTCAATTTTCAAATAAAAGAAAAAAAAATAATAAACAATCAAATGAAGTGATAGCCCTACTTAATTTATAAATCTCATTTATATTTCATATATCTATAAACTGCATTGTGTTAAATTGAGCTGAGGTGGAGGTATTTCGAGTGAAAACGATTCAGGAAAAATATCGCACTCATTTTTTTTGTGTGTCATTACTCATATTAAAAATTAAATATTTCCTAAATACCTAAAAAATATAATTTTTGATTTATTCAATTATAAAAGCACTTTTAAAATAGCATACATCAAACAATTTTAACTTTTTTATTTGGTTTTCATGGCTAACGAAATTTACATGGGTCGCGAAAAATGTTTGGTAAGAAAAGTGGGTCGCAAGTCAAAAAAGGTTGAATACCACTGGTATAGACCGTGCAAATAGCCCACATATATACGCGCAATATATAAAAATATTTATATTACATTATATAGGAATATAGATTAGGTCACGGCAAGTAGACCGACGTGACGAAAATATTAGTTCATTTCCAGTTCGATTAAAGACCGAAGTCGTAAACTTAATATCAAAATACATAGAGAACCGTGTGTGTGTGTCTGTGTGTACTTGTTTATTTGTTTGTCCGTGCGCACGCCCGTGTTTGTGCATGTGTGACCTTTAAATTGCCTTCTTACACATAAACGAGGGCATGTGAAAGCGACGGTTAGATTAAGAATAAAAAAAGAAAAATAAATTAAAATACTACAATTTTAAAGAAAAAAGTTTTAACGACGAGAGGAACGTCAACAACGATAAAGCTGAGGGGAAAAAAACGTTGTTAATCTAGAGTAAAAGATCATAGCGGGCGATATGAATAATTAAGTGATAATTATGACCAAGTTCTTCTCGTCATCGTCGTTCTTTTTTCACCCTTAGTAGCAGCGTACACATTCTCTACCGTGACACCGAAAAACTCGAGAAAAAATTAGTTTGTTTTAAAACTGGCATTAGTTTCACTCTTTTTTTTCATACTTCCAGATCGGCTGCTACTGCGGTGTTGAGAATCATTCATTATTTAGAATGTCATATAGCTACCACGCGTATAAAGACTTTTTGAGCTTGTTTATCTGTCTTATTATTCTGGGGCTTATCTTGCAGTTTCTGAGTACAGAATTAACAGAGCGTCCTAAAACTTAACTGGTATTTTTCCTCTCTGATACCGAGTTAAGAAACCACTTTTTTTTTTTATATATATATTCATAAACATTTTTTTCCTACTTCACCCCCGTGTGTATACGCTTATATAGTATACAAAGAGGTTAAGCGTTTTATCCACTTGTAGTCCTATATACTTATGTATATACAACTTAAAAGTTATTTTCTAATTATTGACAGTAAACCTTCAAGAATTTCAACCCAGGTGACATAAAGAAAATCGTCTGACGGCCATTAGCGCTAGATACAAACGTGTTCATGAAAATTGCAATTTTTAATTAGTTACAAAACTCCTGCAATATAATGTTGAGTGACGTTTTTTTTTTCAAACTCCCATTTCATTTTATTTGATCATCTCCTTTTCAATATAAACGATTGTCGTTCTCCTATAAACATTAATTGTAAACGCAATATCAACGTGTCCCTGACAATAAAAAAGATTGAACACAAATAACCAAAAGTGATTTTCTTGTATTCATAAAATATAAAATAAATAATTCGATCGTTTTAATTTTTATTTTTTAGTATAAATGGCGTATCGTTTGAATTTAGAAGTAGAATATAAATTTATATAAAAGGATCTCTAAGAATAATTCTATCCCGTCCGATGCACACAATATTTGCATAATTCTTGTTGATGTGTGGATATAATATGGGATTTTCTATTTTTTTTTAAATCTAAACTTTTCAAATCGTAAACAAAACTTTAAATCACATAACTATATATTATATTTATTTCCACCATTAAAAGAAGAAAAAAACCGTGTGCAATTTATCGTACATTGTAGCGTTTCTAAGAAGTTTTTTTTTTTTTATTTCTGTAAATCTTGAGTTTCATCTGAAAAGGGGATTCTTCCTCTTCATTCTTTGCTATTTCCGCACTAAGATGATCGAAATTGTATCATTATCGGCATGGGAGAACATTTAGTCTAGCGCTTGAAATTTTCTTTTCCCTTGCTTAAAAGAAATAATCTCTTTATCGCAACATAATTTTCAATTTTTGACCTATTCTCGCTAACCGAATTGAAACATTTATTAATGGAAGTTTTTAATAGAAACTTTACACTTAACAGCAAAGTTTAGTTCACCAATTTTTCCATAAATGTGTTTTTAATAACTATATATATATATATATATATATATATACTTGATTCAGTAAATGTAATTTTTGTTTATTATAATATCATAGCATTATTACAAACAAAAATGTAAATAGTTATAAATAGTTATTCATAATATTTTTTTCTTTTGGATGCTTGTTTTACATTACAGTTCTGATGCAAAGTATATTTTATATAAATTGACATTTCAGGATGGATAAACGATCCAAGTACGGATTATGTGCTTTCTTTTGAACCACATAAAATTATATTTTTCGCCTATTTTTAAAGATGCTATAATATATTATATTTATTTCATTGAATACATCTCTTTTGCACTTTTTTTACGATTTTAAAGCCATCAATTTTCAGATAATCAATATTTAACCATAATAAATTCTACGCCAATAGCCGGCTAAAAATGACGAATTGTTATTTAACGATGACAACGGTCCAGCGGGTTCAAGTGAAAAGTGATATAGGAGGGAAAAAATCGTATTTTCCACGGGGACACACACAAAATGTTGGTTTGAGTGTTTTTCTATTGTGGAAGAAAAAGTTTTAATATCATTGTGTATTTTTGGTCGTTGTTATAGAAAGATAAATATATTTAGAGCAAGAGAGAGAATGAAAGAGAAAAATAGAGAGAAAGAGGGAAAGAGAGAGAAATAGAGAGAAATAGACGAGGGGAGAATATTATTTTGATAATATTTGTACACAGAATGTAAGAGACACTGGAACGAAAACGTGTTAATATAATTTTAGTAAGTTACAATTATTAAAAACTCCGAGTACCAGACATTGCTTATATGAGAGTAAAAAAAAATACGATCGAAAACTTTGATACGTCAAATAAAGTCCTGTGAACTTTGATTGAATTTCTAAGATTAGATGTATAGAAAAACGGGAAAATATAATACATAATATACAATACGAACGTACGGCAGTTATGATCCACCATATATATTGCAACATATATAATGGTCATTGGTTTTCGGTTTCTATTTTTTGGAAATTTCAAATGGATGGGAGCTGTATGCATGTATATATTATATGGTGTGCTGTCGTTTGATATTCGAAAAGTTTAATTTAATATCAAAAAATATACATCAAACGTTAGCAATAAAACGCAAACAATTTGACACGTCAAAATAATGTACATTCATCTCTGCACAACATAATATTAATAAAACCCACCGCGCTTGCCATATACTGCGCGTTATTTGTAAAACGTAATTTAATTTTAAGCCCTTACGGTTTCGAGTAGACGATGTGCAATCAGCTGCTTTCCATAAATCATCCAAATATTTAGCGATCCTATTTTAACGTCGGATACGCTTACAGTCAGTATAATATAATATAGTAAAGGGCTATTCGTTGTAGCCGTGTTTTATATTAAGTGCATTTGATGTCCGATAACAGTTTACAATAAACGTGTACGCGTCCGAATAACTGCTTTGTTCTGAAGAACGTTCACAAACGATCGTTTTATATTAACAAATGCGTACGACGTAATTCGATGATAATACAATTGCATGTAAGTATTACCTAGGTATATTGTGTGATCATCATTTTAACATTACAGTAATTTTTCCCGAAAAACAATACAAAATTATATTATAAAATTGATACATTTTTCAAAGCACCTAGAAATTATCAATAGAGAGTATTCAGCCGATTTGATAGGGGAAAAAATATGTGTTTACACGTTATACCGTGTCAACATAACAGTAATACCATTGTTTTCAAATAATAATTAATAATTCGCTCGATGTCACGTTCAATTGCAGTAACATTCGTACAATTATTAAATGAATATTTATAATGTGTACGTTTAAATCTGTTATTATTATTGTTATATTACATTTAGAACACAATTTAATATTATATCAATTCGGTTGGAAACATTTGGTAGTTACTAACTATTCCGAACGATCGTTTCAACGAAGCTTAAAAGAACCGACAATATATTTTTGTTCAAGTTATTTGATACAGGTACTCGGCAAAATTATTGAATTGATAATACGTATTCAGAGAACTTTTCAAGTTACAACCAATAAATCATTCCGATATAATTAAACTCAGGGCCGGCCCTAGTTTTTGCGGGGCCCCGGACAAAATAATTTTCAATGTTTTTTTTTTTTTTAAATATGTACATATATTTGATATATTTTTTCCATGTTTTCATTATATATATTATTATTATATTTCTTTCTACCCAGATATATTTAGTATGCATTTCAGTCTAGTTCATATATTTTTTATTTTTTTTTTGTCTTCATACGAGACTTCTCAGTGAGATCCAGCGATCTCCATATACAAACAAAAAAAAAAAAAATAATAAAAAACAAAAAAAATATTATTAGGTATTTTATTCTATTGGAATATAATAAATAATAATTAAAATCAAATATTCTTTACACTGTTTTATCGTGGAAAGTAAATATATAATATACATGATTAATTCTTTTTATCATAATATCATTAACAATTAAAATAAAGTAAAATAGAAATTATCATATTAAAACTTACCTAAACATTTTCTTTCTAGACTTTTTCGAAGCGAAGATGTCGATGAGATGTTTATAGTCGATGGTGGACGATATTTCTTCTTCAATTGATATTAAAGCTAGTTCAGAAAGTTTGTCTTGGCCTAACCGATTGCGCAAATAAGTCTTTATTAATTTTAGCTTTGAAAAACTTCTTTCTGCACAAGCTGATGTCACAGGAATAGTTAGCATTATTCTAAGAGCAATGGTTAGATTAGGAAATGATCCGTGAGTTGTTTTTAAAATATTAAGTGCCTGGAGCGTATTTGTATCTTCGTCAACTAAAGATCGAAATATAATTAGTTCGGAAAATAAATCTAATCCATCTATATCTTTTAAATTATTATCTGTTAAAATTATTTGTAAATCTTTACAGTGTTTTAATATATCATCATTTTCCATTGTTTTCAACTTGTCAATGCGATGTAAAAATCCAAAATTGTCCGAATAAGTCTTCAACTGATTAAAGCGTTTCTCAATCGACTGTATTGCATGGTCAAGAACGATGAAAAAATAATTTGTACGAAACCGATCTTCATTATTTAACACAGGTTCGTCGACATTTTCATAATCGAATAATTTCGTCTTTTTTCTTACTCTTGGATTTTTGAAAGCAACTGCAATATCGGCATCTTCGGCTAATTTTTTAGCAGCAATTTTCGCAAAATTAAACCCATTTTCTCTATATTGATGCAAAAACTGTATAAGACTTTGAACCATTTTTACCGAAGTATTTATATCCGTATTATGATCTTGTAAACTTTTACTCACAATATTTACTTCTGTTAAAATATCATACCAAATCACAAGACTCAATATAAATTCATAATTACCGATTTCATTTGATAGTGAAACAGCCTCACTTTGGGCCATCAAATCATTAACTGTCTCAGAAACTTCTTCTAAAGCATTTAAAATACTTGAGAGTTGAAAACGTAAAGCTTTTACGCTATTTATACGGCTCTCCCACCTCGTTTCTGACCATTGTTTAACCGTGAATATTGTACAATGTTTTTTAATAATACTCCATCGATATGTTGATGCCAAAAATAATGTATAAACACGTCGAATTATACCAAAAAATGTAATGGCTATAGTTGAATTTTTAGCAGCATCACACAGGACTAAATTTAAATTATGGGCAGCGCAAGGAGTAAAAAATGCTCGAGGATTTATATTTAAGATTCGGGATTGAACTCCTTGATATTTTCCTGTCATGTTCGATCCGTTGTCATAAGCCTGACCTCGGCAATTTTCAATGTTTATTTTATATAATTTAAGTTGTGTGATCAGAACTTCTGATAAATTTAAACCGGTAGTAGAATCGACCGTTACAAAATCTAAAAAATATTCTTGTATGGTAGGTGTACTGTATTCATTTTCTTCAATTTGATATTGCGATATATTGTACAACTAGAATGATATCGGTGTCGAAAATGTGTCACGATATCGACATTTTATCGAATTATTGATATCGTTGCCCATTACAAATAAATACTACAAAAACATAAAACTTTAATTCTATGATATATTTTTTTTCAATTAAACTATATATATACCTAGCTCTCATGACCTAAGCGTGGGGCCCTAAAATTCGCGCAGGGCCTAGGACAAATGTCCCAGTTGACCTACCCAAGGGCCGGCCCTGATTAAACTATAAATAATTATTATACCTACTTTACACTTTATAAATTATTAGAATACGAAATTAGAACACAGAAGTGTGAACACCACATTATACACGTTTGTTGTATTTGTTCTTAAAATGATTAACAATAACTTATAAACTTAATATTTTAATAGTTTATAACGTACATAAACTATTTTAATATTATCATAATTATTATTTTTATTACACCCTGTGGTTGTGTTTATGCGTGTAGTGCGTAACGTCAAAACGTTTGTGTTAAAGAAGTTTTAAAGTTTTCCACTTGTTATAGTTTCGTCGAATAACCGAAAAATTGTTAATATATATAAATGTTAAGCTTAAGGATTCTGTTTTGAACATAAGTTTCTCTGAATACAGGCTACGTTATAATAATGTGTATTATGGACATTTCTCTCAACGAGGTAAATAACAATAAAACGTTTTAACGACCTGAGAAAATAATGATAAAAATATTAATAACTGTATAATCATTTTCACGTGGTTTTCAAACCGATTTACGAATAAACGAGTGTTGTTATTTGGCGCATAACGAAATATTAAAGAATCGAGAGAAAAAATATTGTTATATTATTATAAGTGTTATGCAAACATGTCGTATCGACTGCAAGAAAATTTTTTTCTTTCAAATTGATTATTATCTTTAAAAATAACCAATAAATTCATTGACACTTTTCATCGCGTCCCACCCCCCCCCAAGAAGCTCACCAAATTTTCCCTCGCCCTTTCCCCCCCCCCCCCCCCCCCCCCCCTTGGTTCATAAAATTTATCGTCGAAATATTCCTGACACACGCAAACACACTACATACAAATCAGTGATTTAATGGTATGCCGAGTCTGTTCTTGTCCTCGAGCTCCCTTAATCGTTTTCAAAAGTCAAGACTTCAGACGAAATCTGGCTTCTTATAGAATGAGGGTAGGATTTTCTTGGAAAATACGTCGAACATTACCAACGAAATCTACAGATTTATGGCCGTAATAAATTCCGAATCTCAACTTTGTGTCTTTAAAATCTGGGTGGGATTTTTTTTTTTTTTTATATACATTAAATATAACGTGCATGTAGATTGGGAATAGATTTAAACGTAGAATTTTAAACGCCGTGTATCACAAATAATTCTTCAATGTTTGTACGCATAGAAATGAGATACTTTACCACGACGATACGTGCCATCGTGCCAATCGATAATTATTATTTGACTATAGTCACATTAATGCTACGCAGATACGATGCAACACGTGAAACACGATCATTTTTTCTACTCTCGTTCGATCGCAGTACTTTCCGTTGATAAATCCTACTTGAAAAATGTATTTAACAAATAGCATAATTTTTATTCTTACGCGAGAAAATGAGCAGTAAAACGATACAATGATACTCACACAATACACTTACTGGTAAAATTCAATTTTATTTTTCGCGAAAAAAAAATCGTTAAAATTAAATTACCGGAATATAGGTACATCGTCGTTCGAATTGAATTGTATAATCAGTTTGATGTAAATGAATGACGTATAAACGCAAAAAGCGGACATAATAGTTCAATATTATATTATTTTTAGTGAGACATATCGTTTACCATCGGTTCGTAGTTATTCATATTGTGAGTTACAGTTACGAGGTATTATGACGCAGCATTCTAAAATACTTCTCGACCTTACATCCTAATATTACACGATGTTCCTGTAAGGTATATCCTAAAAATGGTTATGACTAGTCATAGGCGTGCGCACGGGGTATGCAGGGTATGCCGCTGCATAGTCTGCGGCTTCATGTGAGGGGCCCAGTGGCGTAGCCGGGGGGGGGGGGCTAAGGAAGCTATAGACCCCCCATGGGCCGTGTTTATATAAATAATGTATCTTGACTATTTAATAGAATCAATGGATGCTCGTTTTAATCAAAGGCTTATTGATGTTATGCCACTTGAATGACTTATTCCGGCCAATTTAAATATGTATGACGATAAAAATATTATAAAAACTGCTAAAATATATGTCCAAGATCTCCATGATGATACCTCATCTACAATCAGAGCTAACCTGTTCATATGGAGGCAACAATAGAGTCAAAATACTATTCCAAAACCGAATTCTGCTCTTGATTCACTCTCTCATCACACCAATCTTCGACCTAACATTAAAATATTTTTACAATTATTCGCCACGTTACCAGTTACCTCTTTCACTCCAGAAAGAACGTTTTCAGCACTTAATCGCTTAAAAATTTTTTTAAGAAACACCATGTCGGAAAACAGACTGAATGGGTTAGCTATGGCTAATATAAATAAAAAAGAGTAATTCGATGAAAATGAAATAATAACTGAATTTGTCATAAATTCGCCTAAGAAGATGCAGCTGTCAGAGTGGAGCAAGTGACTGAACACTGAAACTAAAATTATTATTATTATTATTATAAATTATATATTAATAAATATTTTTAAAACTATACTAAAGTGCTTGAATTACGTTTAGAAACTTGGTGGTAGATGGTGAGGGGGGGTAAGGCTGAATTCTCATATCCTCTCTTACCTTACTTATCCAAAAAAGTAGTTAGCCCCCCCCCCCTTTTAAAAATCCTGGCTACGCCACTGGAGGGGCCCATATTTATTATTAAATTAAGAAACTTTAAATTTAATTACCGCCACAGGAAATTTAAATCAATTAAAGCTTGATAGTAATGATATTTCAATATTGAAGGAAAAATTTAATTTGAATACTACATTTGAGTTTGAAATTAAGCTCATTACAAATATGTCTGATAGAACTTCTATTAGAGAGTTATCAACTAAAACAATTGTAGTATGGCTGAATTGGTTATCAGAAAACGACCAGAAAACAATATTTTCAAACTTCAATAAAGCTTTAACACAATTTGCAACAATACCTGTGACAAGCTGCTCGTGTGAGAGGGATTTTTCTAAATTGTCTATTGTAAAGTCTAAACTTAGAAACACTATGTTACAAGAACGTCTTGATTCACTGGTGTTAATATTTATCGAGCAAAAGATGGCATCAGAAATCAATATTGAAGATGTAATAGATGAATTCAAAGCATGTGTGCCGATAAAAAGAAGACTTGAACTTTAGATTTTAAATACTCTCCATAAAATAACAACATTATAAATATGTTAAAATTATTCAAAAGCATTCAATATAGTACATACTTGATCTTAAATAAATAATAAATTTTTTTTTAATAAATATAAATCAAATTTCAAACTACTTATTTCTACAGTGCATTGTTTAATATTCTACTGTAAAATTATGTGTGATTTTAGATTCTAAGGGAAGTAAAGAAGCTACGTAGTATATATGCAAAAACTTAGATTGTAACTTGAATCTTATATGCGTTAAAAGAAAATGCAAATAAATTAAGGGAAGATTAGAAAATTTATTTGTGAGGGGCCCTATATTTCTTATTGCATAACCTGCGAATAAAGTCTGCGCATGCCTATGTGACTAGTTAAAAACAGCCTTTTTTGCGAACAAACTCGCCTTTATATAGTCGTATTAAATGTATTATTATTATTATCATTCTTAATTTCCACCAAAGCCATTGGGATTTTATAAGAGAAATATATATGCAGCCATAAAAAAAAAAACATTCCGTGTGTTGGTTTTTTATATTTTTAAAAAAATGTACTTTTTTTTTCCATCAGCATGAAACGTTGAATTGATAACAATAGACGAATTTCGTTATCGAAAAATTCAGTCCTACGACTAGAATAAATAATTTCAAGCTAGTAGGGTTTGAACGGGTTTTTTCAGGTTATAGTCTAATTTATGGAGTTTTCACTTTTTCTTTTTTATATTCCATTAAAATTAAACTATTTAAATTATGAAATAAAAAATGAATGTTATGTTATATATAATTTAACCATGTACAAATTGTATTCTTTATTTGGTATATGTAACTATGGGGGGGGACAACAAATTGTAAATAGCATCCCCCTCCAGTGTTGATTTATCAAAACCGCCACCGGCGTCGATTATTGTATTTGTAATAAGACGCGTGATTAGGACATTGCCGTTACGACGATACGAACGAGTAATATACTTCGTTTTCCGCCGTCACGATTTCGATTCGTGACGACATTGCCGCGATCGTTCATCAGAAACGTCCGGATCGATTAGAAATATTATCTATCTATTCAAATTGTTTACAAATTACTTCGCTCGGGAGTACCAGAGAAAAAAGTTTTTTTTTTTCCCCGGTGACGCAAACAACGTATAATAATAATAATAACAAAATATTAAAATATTACATTTTTATCAAGCATACAAGCAATCGTAGACCGAAACGTGACGGACGCTAACGGAATATAAAATTAAAAAACTGAAGAAAAACATGTATAAACGAAATCGCACCATCGAAACAATTTTTAATCGACAAATTAATCAACACTTTTGTGTATTGTTTAATCGAAACTCTTTAGAGTTTTCGAATTTTGTCAAATTAAATTTTCCAACGCTTATGTACGTGTGATGTCAATTCTCAAATAGTTATTCTTTTTTTGTTATCTATAACTTGTGAAAAATTATGTATTCAGTTTGCATGCATCAAGTATACGAGTTGAATGTTTTTTCGATTTTTTAACAAGAAAGAGTATTCCTGATTTCGGTCTTGCTGGAAAAATGATAAAAATGAAATGATTATCATAAAAGTGTATTTTACATTGAACTAAGACGAACATCTGAAGAGTATTAAGTATATAACGATTTCAAGTGTTGAATCAGAAAGTAACAAATTTAGAAAACTGTAGAGAAATTCAATAAAACCTATCTCTATTTACAACCGTTCAGGCAAGGTTTTCTGTCTGGAAAAATAAAAATAAAAATGAATGATCCGAACAATCGTTGTGGTCAAAATCGTGTGGACAGACATAAAAATTATCCGAATATAAAAAAAAAAAAAGTTAACACAGCGCACAGTGGAAATAAGCAAATGAAAATAGTTGGTCAAAATTTAATATTTTGAATTTGAAAATATTTAAATAAAGATATTATGTTTTGTATAATACCCAAGGCATATAAATATGTAAAACTTATTGCAAAATATTATAAGCTATACCTCGTATAAAATAATAATCGAAGTTGAAAAAATATAGTTTTTTTTTTTTCATAAAAACTATAATATTTTGTCAATAATTAATTTAAATGGAAACATTTATCAATTTATTTATTTTATTTATGTTGAATTAGTTACAAAGACAGTATTAGATAACTCAATTATGAAGTTACAACTGATATTAACCCCATATGTGAAAATCGAAATGTACAATGTTATAAATAATATGGTAATAAACCTGTTCACTTTTATAAACATACATATTTAATTAACTTATTCATCGAGTTACACGACGAAATCAACACTACCACATAGACTATAATCTACTGATTATAAAAATATCATCATTAATTGTTCATGTTTTTCTTTATTTTGTAGTGAGAACTTGAAGTTGAAAGCCATTATTTATTACATCGAGGCACTCAACGTGTTAAGTTAATAAAATTAATTAACTTAACTTTTAACTTATTAACTCGTTAATGCCTAGGCTTGGGTATCCCGTAATAAAAGTATTAAAAAATATAAAGCATAGGTATCATACTAGAAATTGTAAAGAGTAAATATCAGGGCTTTAAATAGATTTCAAAATCAATTTCAGATATCGATACAAATCGTTAAAAATCTTTTAGAAAATCAAAATCAATTTCAATATTATTAATGGTTGGAAATGATTTTCAAAATTTATATTGAAATTGAAAAAAAGTAAAATCGATATTTTATATCAAAATCAAAATCATTTTAATAATTAAAACGATTTTAAATCAAATTAATTTATAATTCAGTAGCTAACATGTCTATTTATATTGTCAATTCGTAGACATTGCCATATTTGGTAATAATATTGATTATACATGATAATAAATAGCTAGTACTTACTTTATTTTCTTAGAATACTTACGATAAGGAATCAGGGTTCGACGAGCGATCGTTGTTTTTATACACACTAATTATTCTGTATAATATACTATATATATATATATATATATATATGAATATATATGAATATATACATGAATATCGATATTCGAAATCAAAAACAAAATTACAAATAATAAATATCAATATTTAAAACCAAAATCGAAATTAAAAAAAAACTATTATCAATAATAAAAATTGAAATTAAAATAGAAATTTTTTATCTTGATTTCAAGCCATGGTAAATATTAATATATATAGATATTTGTCTATGATTATTAATTTTATCAGATCCAGTAATAAGTAGCTTAAGTAATAGTAATAATAAGAAAAAAAACTTTATATCCATTTTTCCAAGGTATTGTTGCTTGAAGTTGAATGTGAATGTAATTATAATAGGAGCAGTGGAGAAGATATATCTATTTTTATAAGCGTATGTATTTGAATATTTGAAAATTAAAAAATTATTTATTAATTGAAAAATTAACGTTGACTTGTATATTTATATGTGTTCCTCTTTCAAAAAAAAAAAAAAAAAAACTAATAAAATTATTTAAACCGGATCTTTTTACGAGACCTGAGAATTTTTTCTACGAGGCATGTTATTGAGCAAAAAATCTGGACACGTATTGAATCAGAACTTTGGTCTACTATTTTCATTTTTTGAACCATTGTGCGGCGGTACATTGTTCATTTTTTCAACAAAATTACATTGCGCATTAATTACGGACACCCGTTTACGTGCGCACCGTGCAGGCGCGCACTTGGAATTACGAGTGACCACCGCCCGGACTGGTTCGTAAATCGTCGAGGAGCGCCGTTAGTGCGATGATCAAGTTTTATCGTCAGCGATCGATTTGACGGCATGATATGTGCGTATGTGTGCATGGATTCATGGTACGCCGGGGTGCTTTAGTTCTTCCCGACACGGACGATTTCGACGTGTTTTTTTATTTATTTACATCTGAGTACGTAATTGATCGGTATACATGAAATATAAAAACATTATATACATTTGCATTTCCATCGTTGTTACAAGTTATGTAATTATGGTTTTTTTTATTTTTATCACTATTATTGGATACGCGTAATCGAACGATATTCGTCTCGACAGTCGGTCATAAACTGTATGCGAACAAAAAAATAATACTTTATTAAGAGAAACCCGTCTGAAGGGATGGGATTAATAATTGATTCGATTATGAACACGCTGGAGGATTGAGTTGTACGAGGGAAAGTAAATGGAACAAATAAGTGGAACAGATACTACTAGGAATAAGGCGTATACGCATATGTGAATTCATCGCCAACATTCAGCGTTTCCGCGACCGCATTATCTAATTAATAATCCTTGAAAATAAATAACACGCGTTGGTGTTCATTAGATTAAAGAACCGATAACACCGCGGCCCTGTGACGGCGAGTCCATTTACAGTCGGTTCGACGTCCTAAAAAAGACCGTCGCTGTAGTCTGCTGCTTTGGTCAACTTTCTCAACCCTAAAATGGGTCACAACGACCCGGCGGCAGTCATCTTCGTCAACTTGGCTATCATTACGTCCTAACACCTCTGGCGTCTACCAGAAGTTTTCAATTTTGTGTTTCTAAGCGTGATATAAATCCAAGTATAAATATTGAGTGAAGTTAGCCGACTGGGGCGATTCCTTGGCCGCTGGCATTATGACGCGGGAGACGCAATACAACACGATATGGACGATTTTCAACTCAAGGACAACACGTAACAACTTTTTATAACATCTCGAAATTTAAATGAAAAAAAACAAAAGGAACCAACAAACTTTTCATTTCAATTATAACTTTTAATCTTATCTCTTATCCACTGGTCCATATTACATATTGCATAATTTCAAAAATAATCATAAAACAAATACTTTCCATGGCCTAAGAAAATTCACCGTGCACGAGTCATATTATAATTACTATTATCATTTACATTGAGAAAAAAATCTATACCGAAAAACAAATAAAAAAATAAATTAAGAAACATAAAATCGTGTCACTGGGTTATTTTATAATTATCAAATCTTTTTTCCTTTGTATCCGAATGCTAAATTCTTATTTTCTAATATAATTATTGTCAAAATGTATTTTATTCTGGTTCATTAAGACAAAATGACAAAATATACCTACGTTATCATTATTTTATATAATATTCCTGTAATCCCCAAAGCAATGTGAAAAAAAATAAATATTTCTGTAAAACATAAAATATATAACCGTATAAAATATTGTATTTTAACCGGTCTCAACTCTGTTAATTTAAATCCATACTTCTTCGTTATCCTATAACTTGGATGTATTATACACTATAATAGTGGCTCATTATATTGCATATGTATGCTCATAGAAGTCTTAATATTATACAACAGTCGTAACGGTCAGTGGTCGATCCTAGCGAATCGTCGAAGAAATAGTACCACTGAATCACTAATATGATTCACATCACTATGAATGAAACATAAACGTTGTTATAATTTTAAGATCACTACGTTGCGTTGTAGTGGACACAGGATTCAAAGAAAAATTTTACGAGTGGACGTTTGGACAAATGGATATTTTGGCCGTTAAAATTGACGTTATATATTCTCTTATATTTTCTGTTTTACATTTGTTTTATTTCATAGAGTTGTTGGATAAGAGAACGTGTGCACTTTTTAAAAGGTAACAATTTATTTGGTTACGTAAAGTACAGATTGCATACGATGTACATGTAATGTAGTTATGTTCAGTGGCGTAAATTTAATTTTATTGTGGAGAGGGGAGAGATTTTACTACATTCGTATTTTTTATATTAATATCAAACATCTATTTTTATACCTTCTCGAATGCAAAATTAATGTTTTTATGATTTTATCATAATTGACAAACACTACATTTTTACGAACGTTAAATTATTCAATATGCGCATATTTTTCATTTTAATAATTTCGAAAAAGAATTTTTTTTTCATCTTTAAGGGGGTATTTATATAGGAACCCTCTCACTTTGTCATTCGTACACCACCCCCATGTATGATATTGATCCGGAACGAGAATATCGAACATCGAAAAACGATGAAAACCGTGTCAGTGCATATACGAATCCGTCATAGAAATACAGCAAATCGTAATAAATAAATATGAATGGCGTCCTGATACCGAAAAGATTATAACGAAAAATCGGCTCGTAACTTGGCCGAGTCCGTGAGAGCGGGTCGGCTACCGTCGCGGTAACCGCGAAACGATGTTCGATGCTGTCACGGTTGCGGTTACTGAGCACCATCATCACATGCATCGTCGTGCACTCCGTCGACGTCAATTTTTCGTGGTTTTAAATTTTTAACCGCGAGTTTGCATGTAACGTTCGTTCGTTACATCCACACGAGTTAATCTTGTGAGTGTGTAATCGACGTGCGCGTAACAATATATTTATGCAAATGCGACCCACCCTGCTATGACGACGCCGTGACCCTGCTACGTTATACGTTTTATACGCTAGAATGGGTTTTTCATAAAAATAATAATACATGTCGTATTGTACGCGACGTTTTGTTTTATTTTTGTATTTTTAATTGTTGTCAAACAAATGTAGAGAGTGTAGATAAAATGAAAAAAAAAACCAAGTATTCGGTTAATGAACAAAATTTTTTTTTTCCGCTCGAGTTCCACGTTTTCGTACACTCGTATACTCCTGTTTCGTACACGCGGAATACGAATTTTATCTATACATAAGCTTCCGGTATTTACAATATTGTTGCTGCCGGTGTATTAACTTACTTTTCGTTGATCACTGACGGGTGCATAAGATCAAAGTTGTTTTGTTATAGTCGGGTCGATACTTTGTTTCATAGTTACTACCTAACGATGTTCACAGAATAAACTGAAGGTGATTTTAAATGGTATAACAACCTTATGTACGTTTTCTTAACCTGATTTCAACGGTGTAGCATAATCTTTATAAATCGTATGGTAAATTTAGTTTATACTATTCATCAGTGTATATATTATGATACTCAATATTTTTGTAGGACGAGTATAATTTATAAGATGTATAATAATATAAAACTTTATCTGCAGTATAATATTCTTAAAAATATCGATTTATGTGTAATGAAAATTGTGTTTATCATTTGTCAATATTTCTTTTATCATTATTATTATTATTATTATTATTATTATTTTTTTATTTAAGAGAAATTATACAGTTTAAACAAGTATAGTTCAGTATAAGAGCTAAAAGAGTGAAACTCAAATAACAATATAAATAAATATTTGCATAAAACTATTTTAATGATAAATACTAAAATTAAAATTGCATAGGAATACTTGAAAATAAGATATTGTCCGACTACAGCATTTCGGGAGATAGTGCATTCTCAATAATTAAATTAAAATTCAGTATCAAAAAGGACTACGTTATGCGAGCGTGTAAATAGTATATATATTGTATACGTTTAAATATTGTTGAACGAGTAATCATATTTTTTTAAACCGCACAGAGCTTAGATCACATGTACGAGACACGTGGAATCGACCAAAATGGTGTGTATAGTATAAATAATAATATTCGCATAACAGAACTGATGCTGCTAAAATGAGTAGAGGGAATGCCGTCGCTTTTGAAGTGGTGCGAGCGCCAATGGTGCAACCAGTATTTATACAAGAGGAGGGAGATTCAAAAAAAACATTTATTTATTTACTGTTTGTCTGTTATTTTCCTGAGTATATACATTATAAATACATCTCATTACTTTACTATTATGCAACTATTATGATATAATAGATTATTGACAATCGTTGATTTTATCTATTTATCAGATTTGTCGTGTTTGACGAACTCTACTTGTTACCAACTCTAATAATAATTCTAATCAATAAGTTTTGATGAAATATTCTTACACTAAAAAATATAAAATTAAAATAAATATTATGGCATGAGCCAAGGGGTTCCACGGGGCCCACGGGGTCCACCCCCTAGGTTCGCCACTGCCGAGCGCTCGTAAAGAAGTGAAGGTAATTGAGTGATAATAATATCTCTATTCTGCATTGGAATCGTGATAAATAATATTTCTGTTCCTATTAATTGCACTACCTCAACTATCTATCAACAACACTCCAATACCCTGGTCCACTCATGTCAAATATCTAGGAGTCACCATTGGCCACACATTAAACTTTTCCCAACACGTTCAAAATATAACCCAAAAGGCAACAAAAACTCGCGGCATGCTACTCCCGATCCTAAACAAACGAAGCCCTATCCCAACGAGAAATAGGATAAACATACTCAAAATGTATATAAATCCAATACTTACATATGCAGCCGCTGCCTGGGCCCCATTCATCACCAAGTCACAATGAAAGAAGATCGAAGCCGTACAGACAATTGGTTTAAGAACGATACTGGGC
Source organism: Sipha flava (assembly GCF_003268045.1). Taxonomy (NCBI): domain Eukaryota; kingdom Metazoa; phylum Arthropoda; class Insecta; order Hemiptera; family Aphididae; genus Sipha; species Sipha flava. The sequence goes on from NW_020273360.1 coordinate 2,459,919, forward strand.
GCTCCAAACTACGTAACAAATAGAGTCATCCTCTCCACCGCCGATTTAAAACAAATTAAATCACAAATTCACTCCCAAGCCACCTCTTTCTTTCACAAAAACTCTCTTTCAAGATTTAGACACATACGACAGCTTGGGCGTGAAGAACAGCCCAAACCCTCTCGAACCTTCAAAAGTCCAAAAACACGTCCCATAAATTGGGTTTCAGAAAACCCAACCTCTTAATCACATTCAAACAAAAGCCATTACCTAAACATCCACTACTAGCAAAGGCACAAAGCCTGGTATAGAGAAGACCCTTGGTCGTCCACTAAGCAAAGCAAAGCAATTAATTGCATATTAGTTATGAAAATGGTAGATGGAAAATGATATTATAAAAATCATGTTATTATAATATATTATTGCAAAACTCTGGAACGAGTGGAGTGATTTCAACTAAACTTGATGTACGACTTACCGAAATAATATGGGAAAATACTGCCATGGTTTTACAGACCTAGCCCTCTTGGCTTAGTAATGAAAAGGATAGACATGTACAAGTAATCAACTATGACTGATATCAGTGTTCGATATACATTGATGTCACAGCCGCCGAGACCAAACCGATCGTTTTTAAAGTTACGTTCTGTTGAACAGGTATAACTAATAATATAGAACTCGGTAGAACATTCAAGAAATTATTATAATCCAGTCTTGAACTCGGGGAGTTCGTGAACATTCCAGCGCGTGTACGAAACTTATTTTGGTGGTATTAAAGCACAGAATTTTAACTCGGCAAGTCATCCAGTTTATCATCTTTCAGGTGGATGTGACAGTTCCTTTTCGCTCTTATGTGTAGTTATTTTACTTAAGTGTTTCCTCGAGTTATTTGACAATGATGTTCTTAATTCAAGTTCATTATTACTTTTATATATCCGCAAAGAGTCTTACACTACTACACGGATTTTATAAGTACACTTTATAGTTTTAAAATTTAAATTTCTTTTCCCCCTCCTACCACGACTTTCAGAATTTATTTATTCTGAAAGCGAAACTAAAAGTGTCGTTTGTTATCCAGTTCACCGTTAAATTAATATTGTATACGGTGAATATTTGCATAATTTTTTACTTTAAACATAAATTCTTGTTGGTAGCGATCGTGAAGGAGGAGATGGAACAACTTCGGGTAACTCTATTGCTAGTACAATCATAATACTAGACGCGTGTAACTCAATGTCGTACGATACCCGCGTTGGTTTGCGATACGATTTCCCGTGCGAAGAAAAAGAGTGAAAAAAAACAAGAAGAAGATTAAACGGTAGTTGTCGGCCGACGCAGTAGTAGTAGTACTGCTTATTCGGATCGCGTCGACATACCGATGCGATGCGCACATATTATTTCGTCCTACATCAGCCTTTTTATCGGGCGCTATAACGGTTTGTTTTTCTCGCTTTTTTTTTTTTAATTTTTTTTTTTCTTTTTACGATCTCGACAAAACGGTTTCCAAACGGTGTCGGCCGGCGATAAAAGCACGCGGCATTTACACGCGAGCGTCGCGCAATATTTCAAACTGTCTTACGCGTAGTGCGTACGTCGTACCGCTATGATTTTATTACGGTTATCGTCGTTATTATTTTTATTGTCGTGCGGCGAGCGGCGATTTTTCGGAGCGGCCGCGTGGGGCTTGGCGCAAGACGCGTTTCGGAAAACAGTTGTTTTCCGAAGATAAATCAGACCACGCGACGGACCGGTCGCGTTCCATTGCTATTCGCGTACGCGTGCAAGAAATGCGGTACCTATAAAAATTCGGTCGTCGCGCGCGCATTACGACGGTAATATATTTCGTAAACGTCCCGCGACCGATGAAAACGCGCGCTAGTGTGTTCCGAGTCGTTTAACCCGCGGAAATAATACATTAAATATCGCGTGAAACGTATTTATCCGCCTTCACCCCTTACCCATCGTGCTCTCAGCGGGTGTAATATAATATTAAAACGCATATGTGCGCGCGTAATATATGTACGAGGCAGTAGTGCTGCGGACTAGTTCAGATCTGCGCGTGTCGTGTTCGCTGCAAATATACGATTATTGTTTTTTTTTTTTGTGGTAACGACGTCGTTCCGGAGAACATTACCTAGCCCGGTCTTTGGCAACGGCCGCGCGACGAGCGAAAGAAACGTTCGACAGCGGCGACCGCGGGTAGTCCGTCGCGACGCAAACGCGCAAGTCAACGAAAATGTTTAATTTTTATTTAGAACCGTTTGGGACAACCGTTGTGCAATATTGAAATATTACGAGTTTGGGTAAGACACGATTGCGTAGTTCGTTACCGGCGATACCTTTTTAAGCTACACGATTCGGTACGATTTTACCTGATTTTTAACTACTCGATTGTGTACAAAATTATAAACGTTGATGCCATTTTCATTCTGGTATTGGTGTATATTACATGCCTATACGAGAGAACTTAAAAAAGTTAATAAATACTTTGTGTTTAATTGCTTTAATCACTTATATTTATTGTTAATGATATTAAATACATCAGATATAACGAAATTTCGTTATTTCCGTTGTATTATACGGTATTTTCTCGATTTCCAGTAAATTATATATTCAGTAAAGTTATAGACATCAGGGAATCCAAATTTAAGAATTTTCAAATAATTTATCAACAATAATTTCATTCAAATAAAAACTGTCGATTTTATTTATTTATTAATTACTTTTCTTTTATGTAGTTATTCTCATTTTATTTATTATGTTATTATTAATTTTTTTTTTTAACTATTATAGAACTGTTAATATTTATTCTATATTTATTAAATAGAAAGCGGTGAAATTAGTAAATTTGACAACGTTGCATACAATTTCATACGCAATCGTGTTTATCTATTTTTCTTACCCACTTTTTTGTTACCCGTCTACAAAAGTACGCAATTGTGTTGCCAAAAAGGACGCTGTTGCGGGCTGGTTTACTTTTGAGCGAATTTTTAAAAAACGCAATGTGTCCAGGCAATCTAGCATAAAGCCTTTGGGTGAGTGATTTTAGAATATCGTAATTAGGTGGCCATTTTTTTTTTATATTTTGAGTAGCTATATCCATTTTCCCTCTTGTTTTGACAAACTCGGAATGGCTTGTAAATTAAAAACGTTTTCAATTTTAATGTACGATATATGGCGTACACTTACACTATAATACGAGTTCATGTGTCCAACGTTCGAGCTAAACATACCCATACCCCAACAAACATGCCCGACCTGTGCAATACTTAGGTTAATTTAAAATTCCCTATAGATTTTATATATTTTTATCTTAATCTTTGAAATACAGTAGAACCTCGATTATCCGTCAGTATCGGTACCAGTGTCTTGATGGATAATCGAAAATGCGATTGAACGAGAAACGTAGTTTTTTAAACTCACATAAACATTATTTATTATAATTTACTATATATTATATATGTACAACTGTAAGATTAAAAATGCGGTTAACTTACTTTGTTTGACTATATCTAAGGTGAACCACTTTTTGTATCTTTGTCCCGTGGTTTCCTGGGGAATCTTCGGGACACCGAAATGTCCCGTTTACAGAGTAGTAAAAAATAACGATTGTCAATTTTAATTTGATGATGAATTGTTGACTCCATTATGTTTAACTACATGATTGACGGTTACGAGTGACGACGGAGAATAGCACTGGGGCTATGTGGTGTTCCGGGATAGATAACCACACCAATGACATATAAAAACACTTATTGTGGCCAACGATGTGTTAACCTAATATATTACAATATATATAATACATAAACATCGCAGTATCAGCGCTAATGCAATATTACCAAATTATTTCCCAGAATTCATTATTTCAGTATTATAGTAGTCGTGATTTAAAACAAAAAATTAGTTGTTTATCGATAAGTGTAATTTAATCGATTCAATATTTTTCCGTTCCTTAGAACCGTAATAGTACTTGATTTTGTTAACAATTATCAAACAGATATGATGTAATCGAAATCGTGAAGATTTTTTTCTCGTCTCGTTTCTGGAAAACTAGGAGAACAGATTAATTCGTCTTCCATTTACATCACGCACTTTTTCAGCCGCCATACATCCCCTATTTATCCCACACAAGCAGCGGCGTTCAACCGAGAAAGACGATCAACAGGGGATGGGTTATCGAAGTTCAAGTAAATTTATCCTTTACGAATTGTATCACACTCGGTCGATCACGTCACGGGTAACTCACCCTGAACGCTGTGCTCTTAATCGGCAAAAAGAGTGGAAAACATTAGGTCGTGCACGTGGTTTCGGACGGGCGTGCGACCGGCATTAGCCAAAAACAGCGCATGTCCGTGCGACATCCGGAGTTGCGGTATAGCACGTGCAGGGCCGTTTTGAGGTCTGGTGGCGCTTCTGGCAAATCACTGTATATGTGCCCCCCATTGGGAAGTTTGTATTTTTTTACAAAAATTAATTTGTGATATAAAAATCATGTGTAAAAACATAGTATAAAAGGTAATAATTACTAATGAACTTTAATACTGTATTTGTATTATTTTAAAATATAAACAATCAATACATTATAAAAACATTTCATTTTATTCAAATGTTTTTGTTTTATAATTGTATTAGATGATTTTAAATGTATTTAGTACAATATTACAATAGTACTTTTCTTGCTTTTATAGAGGTAAATGTATCAATTACTTTATCAAATGGAATTGTTTTAACGTACTACATCTTTTTCATATTTCGTGAAAAATATTACATAGGTAGTGTTAAAATGTACGGCATTTTAGAATTGCGCCCCTGGCCTATGCCCTCTTGCCATGCACTGAATACGACCCTGATAGCACGTGCAGGGACCGCCGGTCCGTGGTGCTCAACCGGTCAGCCACAACCGTACCGATCGACCGCAGCCGCGTCCGTCGCATTCATTGAGCTTAGCGCGATCATTTGTCTTGCGATTCATTTAGCCAACGGTTTTTCGTCCCGTCGAGCCATTCGTTTTACGACGGTTCGTCCATAGCTATTGTTTAGCAAAAACACTTTTGACCGTCCTAATAATACTCTCATCGTTAATCTCTCGTCGTCCTTCACGTTTCCCAATAAACAAACCCGTCGTCTCGAACGAAATCGGGCCACGTGAAAAACTAAGTATATAAATAATTGATAGTGAAAAAAAAATCGGCTTAAATTGTGTCGCGAGGCATAAGGGGTGAACGGATCGCGCACGCTACAATGACTTGTAAACGTATACGATCGAAATTATAAAAAAAAAAAAAAAAAAAAAAATGGTATATTTTATGATTTGTAATAAAAAAAAATTAAAAAAATGCTATTGTATCCCGATTATTTTTATCTGGACATTGATGCACTAAGTGTCTTTATTATATAGTTTTCCCTGGTAATCATTTCGAATTGTTCATAGTCGTTATTGGTGTAGAAAAATTCGATTTGTTGAATCACTTTGTTATTCTGTATAGTTCTGTAGATAACTCCATCAGTCTTGGTGTGGTGCAAAGTCGAAATCGGATATCAGATAATTTGTAAGATTCATATTTAATGTTGATAAAGAGGAGTTCTACAAAAAAGCGAGAAAATCAAGAATGGTAAATTAATTGTGCAATTAGTTATAGCTTTTGTCGCGTTACAGCTCATCGAACAAAATACAAGTTCACGAAATGATAATTATTTGTAACTAGAATAAACATCTGTTATTTATACGTTTGATATTCTGAATTTAATTGCATCTATTTAAATATTTTTATCTATATTTTAAACAAATATTAAATATATTTAATATTATAATATTAACTGACAATGTAACTTAATTTTTTCGAGGTATAAGAGATTTTTTACTCATTCTGAGTTTCTGAACACGTGAAAATTTTTAATAGTACACTCTTAATGTGGCGTATGTGGACGATATGTGGACATATGGGACAAAATTTAACTTTTATAGTGTAAACTGAAAGGTAATGTTAAAATTTCTTGCGATTTTAAATTTTTAAACGACAAAATTTAAAAACTTTTAAATTTCATAGAATAAAAAATATAAATATTGGCTCTCAACAACGAAAAACTTAAAAAATTTATAAAATTCAAATTTTCAGTAATAATAGAAAACTTAATAACATCTAAATTACCAATAACGATAAACCAAATAAAATCAATAAGGCTTAAATGATTATAAAAATGTATTTTTATTTTTAATTCAAGCTCTGGTTGTATGAGAATTTTTAAATATAAATATATATACATTTTTTACATTTTATGATGACTAATAACTATTTATCAACTTGTCATCACAAAATGTATGGGTATTAACAGCGATTACATCAATTGCAATACGATCAACGTTCACGGGTCATAGTTGTTAATCAATATTGTAACTTATCATAAAATCAATTATGAAAAATATATTCATGTATCCATAATTCACTATGATTTTTCACTATGATAATAAGCTATCTTAATTTACCGTCTGTGGTAATTTTTTTTTAAAAGTGAACGTCCATTTAATCGTTTATATTTTTTAAAAACATAATTTTATTTTTTCGATTTCAATTAATGTAATATTATTGTGTACGTAGGAGTATATCAGTTTATTTGACGATCAATGCATCGAATGAAATTCCGTTCAACAATGATTTATAATATTGTTGATTTGATATTTAAATAAATGTTAAGACAACGAAATCGCCTATAATTATAATATTATTGCTGAATTTAATAAAAAAAAAAAAACCTAACCTAACCTAACCCCCTTGAAGTACAAATTTTGTAAATCCTACACCTACTAAAAGAAGAAAAGTATTTGTCACTAGACCGTGTGCTGACGTACAGTTTGACAAAATAGAACATTGGCCATGTCCTATTAGTGAAAAATAGCAAACATTGTCCAGAACATAGTTATTCTAGAATGAAATGCGAAAAGTGTAATGTTTACCTTCGAATAATAACAAAAACTGTTTCGTAAATTTTCACAACAAATAACAAATAATTAATATAATCACATACCTACCTAATTCATTGTTATTTTGTATTTTACTGTATTTTATTTTATTTTATTTAATCATTACTATACTCTTTTGTTTTAAGTATAGACTTATTATTATTATATTATAATTATCTTATGTTTTTATTTTATTTTTATGAGTTCAGTTGTTTTCAGTTTTGATTTTATTAGCATTACTTTTTTTTGTTGTATTATAGACTGATTATAAGTATCCTATAAGTCTGAAAAATTTAAGGAATTTTAAAATTTAATTAATTACCTAAATGTTATTTTATATTTTATTTCTAAATGTGTTAACTTCCTGTTCTCATTTTATTATAAAACTATATATTTTTGTTCTAAAATTATTAAGTCAATTTTTCATAGATATGAATTTTGATTATTTTTATTTGAAATGTTTTGCAGTAATTATTTTAATAAAGTATGTTGTTATTATCTAAAATACTTAATATTATTATTCACCTAGAATATAATCCAAGCTACAAAATATCATGTTATCTAATACTCAGTGATCTTTTTTGACATCATATGTATTTTAACTGTGAAAAAAAAAGAGTAAAAGAATTTTTTTTATTCAATTCATATTATTTAAGCCCTATTTAATAAAGAATCATACATTTTTTTTTTTTTTCATGTCATTTACTATGTGGGCTGGAATAAGTTAAAGGCTATCAATTGTATTTTGATGTTAAACAAAGTATTAATATAAAATTTTTTTAACCGTCAATATTACTCATTGTAATGCTTTCGATCTTTTTCGGTTGATCATAAACATCTTGCGCTTTAAAAATCGCGCTGATATTCGATAATGTGTCCTCCTCCAAACGGTCACCGAATCCATTCTCGGATCCGATATCTCACGTACCGTTTTCGTTTCGCTCAGCAAATAATAACTTCGCAATCGCGTCCGGATAATAGTTGGTCGTCGACACGAATGCGACACGCAATAATAATGTATCGCTCGAAACGTCATACGCGTCGATATGTTATCCCAAAAGAACGTGGAAAATACCCGTTCAATAAGTAGCATGTGCTTCGCCACAATAATCTCATAAGAGCACGCTGATGAATTGCTGTGATAACCATAGACATTACTCTTCCTGGATTGTTCACGCGAAATTTAATTTCGATTTTCTTGTTATTAATATTTGTATTAAGTCTTTATGAAATTTCATCAGCTTAGGTCTGGTTCGCGTGTCGACTGTCTGTTTCATCAGCTGTATATTGTAACCAGGAAATACGACGAATGTTTGGTCGCTGTCCATCGATCAACATGTTTGGGTTCAAAAGCGTAATAACACCCTATGTTGCAATCGTTTTCAACGATGTGTGTCTTGTATACTATCGTTATCGAATGAATGCTAAGAGCGTTTGGTTTTCGATGAACATAATGTACTCGTATACTAAAGAATTTTAAATTAACCCGAAATTATAATCATAACAAAATGAAAAATAAAACGTTAAAGATGTTCTATGTACTTGTAATAGAAAATGGTACGCGATTGTGTATGTTAGCGAAAATTATCGATGTTGATGTTTGATTATTGTCATATTTATATATTTATCATATGTCACTTTATCGAAAACTAATAAATATGACAATTATGTGTATTAAAATATTTTTTAAACATTTTGTTTTTTGTATAAACTTCATTTAAATAAAGTACCGTCCCATGAAACATTTTTTAAAAAAATGATAGGTATACGCTAGAATATCTGATGATTTAGTTGGTGACTCGGTACCCCCTCTCCAAATTAAAACACGTACTGGGCATGGTCACCCCTTTACCCCCCCCCCTGAATCCGTATTTAAAGAATTTATTATTTGTAAGATAAATATTTCAAATTTTTTTAATGTGCACCATTTTATAAAGAAATCAAATTACGCGCAGCTATAAATACTGAATTGGGTTTTTCGTCGGGTCCATACTTAGTGAGGAATCAAATAAAACATAAGTGTAACTTTCAAAATATATACAGGTGTTAAAAAAACTACATAAAAGTAAATTCTTAGTGGATCCGGTATTAAATTAAAAAAAAAAAAAACATAAATAATAAGGATTCACCTGATTTAAACAATACCAAAAATTGTACTTATACATTTTGAGCCTGAATTAAAGAAAAAAATTTTGTCCCCCCCCCACTCCCCCATAGAATTAAGTCTAAATACGCTTCTGGCACTGGGTTTCACATATGTATCAGTTGCGTAACGAAGTTATTTGCACTGAAACGGTGTAGGTGTTGTAATTTTGTATCTTATAAAAATGTGTAACGTATATTCAATTTTTCGAGTGTAGTCGGCACGAAAACTCCGTCACGACGAGTATTGCAACAATACACTCGATCGATCAACTCGGACGGTCCAAATCGAACGGCCGAAATCCAGATTTATGAGCGGCGGTGTGACCCTTGTTCTCGTTTTAATTTTTCCCTTGCACACAGTCGTAACTATAATAACAAAATATGCGATGCGTTCCGTGGTGTGACGCACTCGACGCGCCGTCACCCTCGGTCTAATCGAATCCGAGTGCTCGTCATCTACCCGACCGGGGGTCGGTCCGAACGATTTCCCAGGAACGGTTTAATTCGATTTATTCGCCGGGACGAGGTTGAAAAATACATTTAATCCGGTCGTCATCCGGGATCGTGGCCGCCTGTGATAACTAATTTACCATCGACGAGCGCTGAAAAAAGGCTTTCGCTTCACACATGTTGCAATGGCCCGATCGAAAACAAAAAAACCTTTTTGAATAATAAATTTCTACGGACGTCGACCACTGCGAAGGCGGTGGTAGCGGTGGCAGTGCTCTCAAGTGCATTGCATGGTCACGCGCGTTATATTTACGTGTACACTCTAATAATGGTCATCGACCGTACGATGATGGCCAAAACCGTGCAGAGTTGGATACGTAGAGAGAGACGGGGAAAAAGTGAAAAGTACAAAAAATCAACAGTTTTCTGGTTGATTACACGATAAAAGTTCGCGGCCCGTTGATATTTGATTTTATGCGAGACGAACGAAGCCGGTGAATCTCAACATAAATATAAATATGCCATCACACTTCTGTGGCAACAGAGGCACATTTCCTCGCGAAGATTTATATGCGTTCCTCTGATTGAATTATTTCGCATGCTCTACAGACGGGCAGTGCTGTAAGAAGGAGGGGGCCTAATGAAATTAGAGTCGCATCTCTCCACGCTAATTGTATTTCGTTCGTCGACCAAAAGATTCCCCCCCCCCCCGCACAAACTTTCGATGACGCAAAACGTCATTATTGTTCTCGTCGGATCATTATAAATGTTTACGTTAAACACTGTAAATAAATATATGAACTTACGCAGAAAGAGCTTTTATGGGCACTGCGAGCTTTTTAAAGCCGGGGAAAATTGCATTTCACGACAAGATGGATACGTAGAGTTGTGGCAGGTTGGTCGGGTACGAACGGGTTACGGGTAGGTAATGGTTACGGGAGGACAGGAAAGAAAGGAAACGCATCAACTCGTCTCGGGTAAAAGAAAAAAAAAATTGTTCGCTTTTAACGGCGGCTCGTCGACTGTAAAATTGAAACGAAGAGATACGGCGATTATCACTTAATTATTCATATCTGCAGCGGCAATCTGCATGCGTCCTACATCGTGTTACGGCAAACGACCATGGTTCAAGAGGTAAACACCACTTCGGCGGGTTCATAATGATATCGTATCTCGCCGACTACTCGTGTATATTTGTATACCAGTGTGGTTGATATGAATAATTTACAATCCTGAAAAAACAGAAAAATATCGTTTCGTTTTATCCTCACTGTTGCGCAGTCATCGTCGTCATCACGGGTTTCCGGAAAACGAACGTAGGTGCGTCCTCCATCCGAACGCTTATATATAACGGAGAAAGGTTTAAGAAAAAAAAGTAATTATATTTTTTGTTACGTTTAAATTATGTTTAACACGATGATGGCGATAGAAGATGAGTTTCATGGTAACGGTGGTCTTTTTCAATAATTTCGGTCAATTGTTGTTGATGCGTTCACGTTCAACGTGAAATAAAATCATACGCACTCGAACATAAGCTTAATTACGAAATGTAACTCTGAAAAACTAAAAACATGTGTCGACTTTGTGTGGTATAAATTATAACTAACGATCTTGATTAATTTCGTCGGCTTTGGTAATGTACGATGAAGTATGATATTGCACTGCAAAAAATACGGATTTAAAAAATGACAACAATAATTGTTATTATTTGCACATCATTATTTTGTTTTTCATTTTTGTCACAGCAGTCGATTTCAGTCAAATTCGGCAATAATAAATCGTTATAAGATGTTGGTGGTTCGAAAAGCGTAAGATAAAAAACAATCGAAAGTACGGAAGAACGAAGTTCGGTAAACACTATAACACGTGTTGATCTTTCCGAATTGAAATAATAATACTCGCTATGGGTTTTCAATGGTTTGGTGCTCTAGACGTCTAAAGCATTATAAACAACCGATGACAACCGCTCACTACGATTTCATAGTAACTGCAATTGGAATGCATGTGTTACGATATTCTTAAAGAATTATCTGTGGACGACAACACGTAGCGATCGCGTTTAAAAAGCACGTTGGAGGAATGCTAAATATTTTTTTTGTAGACTTTGTTACCATTGATCTTCTTCACAAACGTCCAGCCTCTCATCCTCTCAATGGACCCAACGGCCTAATATTTCCAGCCAAAGACCGAGCTGAGCTAATGGCAGACTTTCTAGAACTTCAATTTAGTACAAATCCTGGTCCTGATATTCCGGAAGTAACCGCAAATTACATTTCACGATAACGGGCATACCTACTTTTGTTAAAAATCCTATCTTTTTAAAATCTACAAAATTCGAATCTATCCAAAACTTAATAGGATCTCAATCCAAAACTATTTTTATAAAAACTCCTTTTCCAACCACACCACATCAGACTTCTAGGTAAAACAATCTCTCCTTCATCCACAAAACTTACCCGTATCCTAAAACCCTACCGTTAACATGGGCAAACCAACTATTATAACTAAATCAATCCAAATCCAAATCCATCTCTTATCATTCATCCACTTATAAAGGCGCAAGCCTGGTGTAGTAAACGGCAAATTCCAGTCCTATAAAGCAAAGAAAAAGCATCGAAACTCCATTCTTTCATTCACAATGATCAACATCCAAAAGATTAGAGGAATAGAAAAAACCCGACGGCAATTACGATGATGACGACGACAACGGCGGCAGAGATAACAACGACGACGGCTGCGGCGAATACGACGAAGGCAATTACGGCGTTCACGGCGATCTCGAATATGGCGACAACAACCTCGACGACTGCATGGCAGCATTTACACGCAGGGCTCTGCGATTTGTGGACCTATTTTAGAACGGCCCTTTTCAGGGTCAATATCCGTACAAACCTATCCGGCGCGCTTACACAAGTGTCCGCTGGTAAAGTGATCACGGTCGATACGCTCGCTTGTTAAAGTCTGCTGTCGATCGTGTATCCAATTTTCTGTCGCACCTGCTCAGGTCCGATACCGCCCGCTGTGGCCGATTATTCGAGCCAGCCGCGTGGCCCGGAATAACTTTATCAAATTAATTGTATTACTTTTATTTAATGTTAAATAAATAATTTAATATTTATTTCGTGTACATTAATATAAAGATCCGGGTGTTTGTAACCCCAGCACAACGTTTCAATGTATAAGTCGTAATATTATATAGAGCTGTTCAGCATAGTAAAACATAGTTGAAAATCATCTATCGAGAGATTTTCAAAAGTCTAGACGTACTATAATATTGAGTACGTGTGGATGTACACGTATACATTTTACCGTACAAAGAGCCGTTTGACTTCATTCCTGATTGTAGCCTGGCCATTCAATCACTACCGTCACTATGATGAGGTATATTGATATGATGGAATTTCATACACCGAAATTAAATTACTAACCACAAACCTAGTATTTATCTAAGCGACGTATACGTGGATCACATCATATCGCGCATTTGATCTTCAATTACAATAGTGTCAACGGAAAACGTTTCACCGCTAATAAAACATTCGGAATAATACGTCGATGCTATATGACCAACCATAATTTCTATAAAGCCACTTGTTGCAATTTTGTTTAATAATGCATTATTGATTTTTTTAATAAACAAATAGGTGAGAAGTATATGTAATATGCATAGAAAATATGTGATGAGGCGATAGAAAATAAAAACAGTAAGAACGGTTATGAAAATTAACGTTGAACGGAAACGATGGAGAGGAAGACAAAAAAAGAGATGGTTGGATACGATTGAAAATTATATGAGAGCTGTTGGTATATGTGTAGGAGATGTAAAAATCGAGACGAATGGAGGTTTAGGACAAGGGTGACCGACCCCAAATATTTGGAAGAAAGATGATGGAGAAAAAGAAATGAATTTAATAATTATTAATCAAAATCAGAGCATCAAAACGTTTTTATAGCATTATGAATATAACGTTAAATTATTTAAAAAACGATTGAAATCGATAAAAGATAACATATCGGTAAAAGATAAACGATGAAAACGGATTACGGATAATATATCGATAAACGATTAAAAACGGATAACGGATAACGAAATGGAAACGAAAAACGATTAACGATTCAAACATAAAATAAATTATCCTGGGAGAAAATGTATAACAGTAAAATAAATTTGGAACATTGTTATTTTTGTAAAACTGACGTAAATTACTAGGTATCTAAATAAAATAAATATAAAAGGATGTTTAAAACAGCAATAAATTTATCAACTAATAAAATATAAATAAGCATTACCAATTATAATTTATAAATATGCTTTCTGAATTTACGTCAGATATTGTCGGCGCGGAACCCATATGGCTTGCCTAATCAAAAATAATTTCGGTGAACACCGATGAAACATTAGTAATACACCGAGCATAAGTTTATAAATTGACAATAAATACATATTTTACTTGGTATGTGCATTTTATTGTTGTTGTACAACAAATATGATTGCTTCATTTATAAGTTATGAAAATTAAAAAGAGAAAATGTCGTTAAAGGTATTACATATACGAGTATAATATAATATTTAAAATATGTAATGTTATTTTACATAGTTTTTGTTTTTTGTTTTTCAATCCGAAGATTGGTTTTTTACAAATATTTTACAATAAATAGTTTTTCCATTTTTCTCTATCATTCGCCATATTCTTAAGTTCTCTTAAGAAGTGACTCCTGCATCCTGCATTATTTGGCTAATGTATCTCGTCCTAGGTCTTCCTCTTGATCTTGTACCCTCTATCATTCCTTCAGTTATTAAACTATGCAATTCATCTCCATGCCTCATTATGTGTACTATCATCTGCCATATCCTTCTCTTTATAATGTCTATCACTGTTCGTTTTTCATATATTGTCCTCAGGATGTCTTCATTTGATCTTCTTTCAGTCCAGTTTATTCTCTGCATCTTTCTCCTACATTACATCTCCAGAGCTAATATACTCGTATCTTTATCTTTCTTATTAATTGTCCAGGTCTCATTTCCGTATAATGCCACACTTCATATATATGTTTTTATGAGCCGTTTCTTCGTTACTTTGTTCATAGTTTTTGATGTTAGTATTTTTCTCTTTTGTAACGTTTGTCTTTCCTTTATGTGTAGGATTGTCAAAGTATACGTATGTATATATATTATTTCAAAGTATATAAGACAATGTTTTATATAGAAAATAACTATTTTTCTTTTTATTTGAATAAATAAAAGTTATAAATGTGACACAAACATATATAGAATTTAGATGAAGGTATATTACTGATTAATATAGTTTTAAATGGTTGAATGATTAATGGCAAACAGTAAGTCGTAAGATCTGCTTGGTTCGTTCGCGGCAACGTGGCGGGCGGCTGAGCCAGCGGTGGGGTCCTGGACTGAGGTGGAAAAAACAACTGGCAGCGGCACTGTGGATGGCGGCTAACGTTCTGGTTGCTGGGGATGTTGACGTCACTGTTGACGGAGGTCAACTGGCAAGTTGTCTAGTTTACTTTTTCCACGGTGTACTATGTCACATACAGTATAATACAACTAATTGTATTCTGTATACATAGTACCTTTAGAATTTCAGCTGGACAACTGCGAGAGAGATGATTATGTGGTTGTTCGGCCGGGTATTTAAGCGTGTATGATCTTGATGTGTATAGTAGAGTGTGGATTGGCGATGTTTTGGTTTTTCTTAGTTTTTCTTTTAAAGTGAAGATGTATTGTGACGTGGAGTAGTTTTGAGAAGTGATTACAGATATATCTTGATGATTTTTTAGAAGTCGAAGGAATGAAATTAATTTTATAGTTTAAAAAATGTAAAAGAAAGTCCGGAAAGAAAACAGCCAGTGAAAGAAGAGCGCTCTATATTGAGTATTAAGTGACGCGAAAGGTACGACGCGCCGCGCATATCAAAGAGAGCAGGTGCGTCGGCGCCGGTTGCGCAATCGGAAACCGCTAGGTGGCGACACATACTTGGTTCACGCTACACTTTTTAATGAATGTATTCTTTGCTTGACCTATCCTGCTTCTGATTTCTTAGGTTGATTTCCCGTGGTCTGTTATAATATTGCCTAAGTATTTGAAATAGTCTACTTAGATAATTTCTTTGTTTTCTAATGTTATATATATAGCTGGTATGATTTTCTTATAGCATATTAGGGCTTTGGTTTTGGCCGCATTTATTTTCAGGCTATATTCTTTGAACGTAAATTTCATTACATTAAACGCTGCTTGTCAGTCTTCCTCGGATGTTGCAATAACGACTATATCATCAGCGAAGTGAAGCATTGTTATTAGTATCCCTCCTATTTTCACTCCAATTCCTTTTTGTTCTAATCAAAGCTTTATGACATTTATTGCTTTTTCAATAAATAAATTGAACAATGCAGGTAAAAGTGGGCACCCTTACCTCACACCTTTTTGGATTTTGGAAATCACTTTTATTGTGTTAATATTAATAATGGTGGTTTCTTGTTCTTCATAAATCTTATAGAGAATACGTCTGACTTTAAAATTTATCTCTGTTTCTTTTAAAACTACAAAGAGACTTGTCCAATAGTATACATAGTACAGTTTAATACATATATAAATAATACAATAATAATAATAATAATAATAAAATAACAATAATACAGTTTACATAGTACTACATAGATCGCTAAATACTACATTTGAAAACGTTTCAAATTTTACATTAGATTAAATAACACAAAACACTAAACGTAAAACGCTAAATTGTTCATAACGTTTTAATTGTCAATAAAGGTAAACGGAAAAATTTATAATCATTTAAATTTGTAGAACGTATAAAAACTTAAATTGAATAACGTTTAAATTATTTATAACGTTAAACGCTCAATTGCTTATAACGTTTAAATACCCCATAACAGCATAAAATATACAGAGTGTTCCAAAATGATTCATCCTATTTAAAAAGATCATATTTATTGTAAAATTTGATTAATCATGTTAGAATTAATTTTACATTTTAATGGATTATTTTAAGTTTTAGGTACAATGCTTATAAATATTCAATGTGACCCCCCCTTACTTGCACGACACACATTTAAGCGATATTCAAATTCCTCATAAACCTGTTGAAGTATGTCGACTGTAACCAAGTTGATGGCGTCTGTAATGCGACTTTTCAATTCGTCAAGATCTTTTAGAAGGGGAGGTACATAAACAATGCTTTTTATGTAACCCCAGAGAAAAAAATCACAGATTGTAAGGTCCGGCGAACGGGGCGGCCATGGATAAAATGTAGCGTCATTAGCACTACAGCGACCGATCCATTTCTGTGGTAGCTGATCGTTAAGAAATTTGCGTACTTCTAAGGACCAATGTGGTGGTGCTCCATCTTGTTGTAAAATGAAATCATCTCCATCTGATTTCTGTGGACTTCTTACAAAACTTTCTTGAATTTGTTCAACATTTTCATCCGAAGTTCTTGGTCTACCTGATGACTTCCCTTTACATAAGCAACCAGTTTCTTGGAAGGTTTTATGCCATCTTCGAATACTCTGGGCTGTTGGAGGTTCAATGTTAAACTTTCGACGAAAATCACGCTGCACGGTAATAACAGACTCGCACTTCTCAAAGCGGAGCACACAAAACGCCTTTTGTTGCTCGGTCAACATTTCGATAACAACTAATTAAGTTACGTCACTAACGATTACGGTGCCAAATTTAACAACTAGATAATTTAAAATAAACTTAGTTATCTAATCTTTCCATTAATACATTGGTCATTAACCTGCGATTAACCGTTGCCGAACTATATCAGTTCGTAATCAGATGAATCATTTTGGAACAACCTGTATATTATCTTGATTTCAGCCCTGATCAAAATTAAGTATCTCCATTATAATAAAAAACTATATTCGCAAAAAAAGATCAGTTATGGGTGGACCATTAATTTTAAATGTACAAACCTATTTTAAAAATAATAACTTATGTCAATACATTATAGATAATAATAACCAAAGTATTTAAATTTCTTAACATATCTATATATAATAATAACTCATTTTAAATAATTTCTCCTATTAAACTCTATGCAAAAATGACCAATTTTTCTCGATGTATTCCTTTCTTAATTTTTTTTATATTCAGTTTTATGGATTTTTTATAAACCTGATGATACATTTTTAATTCTAAACTGGTTGCACTTTACAAATATAATATTCCAGGCTAAATATTAATTTATTTAATTATAAATTAAAGTTAATAAATTTAATAGAATAAAAAATGTTGACTATAAAAGAAATTCATCTGATTGAGAGGCTCTAAATAATACATTGAGTACTGTTCTCAAAACTGGTTGTAGCTATATACATTAAAAAATACGTGGTTGACATATAATTATTAATTGTCAGTTAAAAATAAAAATGCATTTGGATGGTGAGAT
Organism: Sipha flava; assembly: GCF_003268045.1. NCBI lineage: Eukaryota > Metazoa > Arthropoda > Insecta > Hemiptera > Aphididae > Sipha > Sipha flava. The sequence goes on from NW_020273360.1 coordinate 2,477,880, forward strand.
TATTAATGAATATGACGAATTCTTAATTACCTGAGGGTACGCAAAAACTGCAAACAATTAACATTCACATTTTACGATAGTAAAATTACTTATCACCGCATTCAGAAACTGTTAGCGTTAAATTGGTTTTAGATAGTAAAATATTTCTCATACCAATTCACTCATCGAAAACCAATCATCCCTCACAATTCCAAGTAGCTCTCCAAAACGTTAATGGTGTGAATTTTATTACAAAATACAAAACACAAAAACAAAACAATAAAAATAAACATAAATAATTTAAAAATACCAAAACGACCTAAAATAAATCGAAAGTGTCATTAATTGTTGTATTCTTTCTCAAATTAAATTAATTATATTTTTTGTTCTCTTTTCCACAAAGATACTTATTATGTTTAAGATATGATATAAATAGGAGATTTTTGCTTAAAAAAAAAAAAGGCGTGTGTTAAATTAAGCTTTACTGGAAATAAAACTATAATAATAATAATAACAATACGCTAAAAAAATATAACTATCTACTATGGACAACAATGATTACAATTATAGCTAAACTATTGTTGTTAACTGATAGGTGAGATATGGGGACGGGTGACTAATGGTATTGTAGAACTGGTGTCTTAAATTTAAAATCAATGTACCGTATAGGTCTCAAAAAAGAAAAAAAGAAAAGGGTTAAAGTAAAAAAAGGTTGGTTAAATCAGTTTATACTTCTACAGGTGATTGATATAGTAGTGAAACTAAACTAAATTTTTTAGGTAGAACATTTTAAGTTCCTATAATCAGCACGAATTTCGTTAAAATATTTTGAAATTTATGAAATGTCTTTAAGGATATTTGTACAGATTTTTTTTCTTAATGTGTCTTATGTTTACTGTGATCTGGATTCATTGTTGTCGATATCGTTTAATATTTAACCATATCACCAATGTCGTTTTAATGGTCACGTGTAATTGTTAACGACGTGTTTTGTACTATCGTCGCGTAGAGCAACCGGATTTGCCGAAAATACTCCCACGGCAAACGTTTTGGACGACAAGTGTGTACGCAGAATAGTCCTGTTAGCGAAACTTTGTGTTGACGCATAAATTAAAATCACTGGGTATATCAACCGTCGAAAATAATGAGACGACACACGGGCGACGCAGATACGCGTGTGTATATATGTATATTTATATAGGTTATTTAGGATTGACACAAAAATACAAAAGAGAACAACCTCATGATTTTATGCGAATCCGTCCACGTCACATACGTCTACAGAAAAACATACATGCACACACACACACACACACACACACACACACACACACACACACATACATATTATATTATAGGCTATATGTCGTATATATATATATGTGTGTGTGTGTGTGTGTGTGTGTGTTAACGCTGCATGTGGTGTTCGACAAAACGTAAGTAGAAAAGTAAATATTTATTACCCATATAATATCTTTTCGACAGAACTGTGTAGATTTGCAAAAAAAAAAAAAAAAAAATAAATAAATAAATAAATAAACAAACAAACAAATAAAAAATGGCCTTTTCCGTCCTTTTGAGAGCATGGTTGATTGATGAAACAGATTTTGAAAATCGTTTTCACTTAAACATCCTGTCAAACATATGCACGACCACCGTAAAACACATTCGTATGCTACACAAGGTATACGTAAATAAGTGAGTATTAGTTTGCGTGCGTGTACAGTCCGTATTGCATTTGGGATGTATAGTATATTTTAAAACGAAATGTACGCACATTTTTCGACGTACGAAAATCGGATACCGAATTATCTCTGCTGATCTCGATGGTTCGCATCCAGCGACGGTTCCGCGTCGATATGTTCAAAAAAATAATGTTGCTCTGTCAAATTCTGTCGAGTTCGCCGTTTCTCTCGGCTTGTACGCCCGTTACACAACAACTGTATATAAAAATATAACGTACGCCCACCGGTGCGCTCATAATAACATTCTCACCGGTCCACGAAAAAACGACAACACCGGTCTCGTAGGCAACGGTTATCGTTTTGTTTCTCGGACACAGAGGTCTTACGATCGGATTAAAAAACGGCCCCACGACAGTTCAAAAGCCGTGAATATGAAATGCCGACACCGATCGGACTTTTGTTTATTTTTGATCACAAAAATTACAACCGTCCCACGCGTAATATGGCGATAAAATGTTGCAACGGTGTGACGAAGTATACTGTAGAATAACGTGTTAGATATGAGTTTTAGTGAAAACATTGTAATCGTGGTTTCGACAACGCACAAGAATCGTACAGTATAGCAGAATCTCTGTTCAATGGAATTCTATAAACATTGTGCATTTACTATGCAAACATATCTTTTTCGTTAAAAAAAATTCTATATTTCTGTTTTATAAATATATTTTAAATTTAAATTTTATAATTTAATAATAATTGTACTTCGTAGCTCACAATAGTATGGCGAAATATATTTTTCAGATCACCATAATTGCTTTTGATATTATCAACAGTAGATTTTTGTGTACCGAAAACGTATACCATATTATATTTTTAACTGTGTAAAAAATTACGTATATTTTTATAATTATTCAGCAAAATACAACAAATACAAAAAATTTTATTTTTCTTTATTATTAGATATGTCATTATTTTTTGCGTGTATTTTGTTCAAAAAAATGCATATTTCGTTTTAATAAAACATCTATTTTAAAAATTACTTTTCAAGTACCGTCAAATTTGAGTTTCAACTGTAATTCCATGCATAAACACACACACACACAGCAGCAGACTTACAATCGTATATATAAGCGTGGAATACAAGATTTATGATATTATCAAAATAGCAAAACTCCTAGGTCGAGTGATACTCCAGGGTTGGCAGGGGTATAGAAATGGGTGAATGGTATTTCTGTATTATTCTTTTTAAACTTGAAACCAATGTACCACTGCTCTCGAGAAAAATATTCAGAAAAAGAAATCGGTTGAGTGAATCAGATTATATTTCTTAAGATGGTTGATATTTATAGAAACCAAATTTTTTTAATAAGGTAGGTTAACTAAATAATTAATATTGTTAAGTGTAAATTCGTTGAAATAGCCGAATTCGTCAACATTTCATTTTGTAAGACTTCTGAAACATTTATTGCGAATTTCTGGTAATTTTTTATTTTTAACTGACTATAAAAAAATATTTTATACTATTTTCAAGCTTGTAGTATACAAATTATAAATGTATTGAGTTTTTTTACATAATGTAGTGAATTTTCGTAGTACTTAAAGTTTTGTCAAAATGTAATATACAAAAGCTCGTCAGACTTTGTTTTTAAAATCAAGCTTAATTTTTTTTTTTTTATTAATCAGAAAATAATTATGAATAAGAAACTTTGTTTTACATTTTCAGCAATGTTTGTCGAACCAAAATAATTTTGTCAGCATTACAAACATTATATTGTTCGTTTCACTCAGAACCGAATTAAATAAAAAAAAAACAAAAATAAATTTTCGTTATCCAACAAGGGTGATCAATAATATGAATACAGGCTTCATAAACTAATCGTGTCGTATACGCCGATCAAATGGTACGTATAGACACGAACACAGTGTTGAGCATTATCCAGATAAATTATTTAAATAAAGTATCTAGATAAATAATTAATTATATTTTATTTTATCTAGATAATACACGAAATTAATTTAACGAATGATCTTAGATGAATTCTTGAATTATCTATTGTAAGTCATCTAGGTAAACGAATTCGAGTATATTTATTCAAAAAATTAGAAAAATTGAACTAGAAAGTTAAAAATTAATAAAAACTTTATTAATATTATTGATTTATTGACTTTATAATTAATTACTATTATTTATATATTAAAAGTAAATTAATTTTAATTCTATTTTATTTTTAAGAATACATTTTTAAAAAAAAGTGTAAATTAATTAATAAAATAAAAAGAAATGTTATCTTTTTTTTTTTTTATGCGCATAATTAGTATTTTATATTTTATCTTTATCTAGATACATTTTTAGTTATCTTTGTGCAACACTACACACGACTACCATAGAAGACCATTTACTTACACATCTTCTGTTTTATATCGATTCGCTTAAATCTAAAATAAATTATTGTTTACATACTATTAATTAATAATATTGGTAAAGTTAATATTGTACAATCAATTATTATTATAAATAACAATTGTTCTAATCCATTTCATATCGTAACATGAATATACAGACTTTATAATGTGTAATATGCTTTCTGTGACCTGGATTTATTGTGATTGATACTGATTAATACTACAGTCGGTTAGGTTGAAAACGGATTTTATTCTTCAAATTAACAGGACTGCGTCTGAAAACCGTTGACAATTTAAAACGGCCGGTTAATATACACTGACAGGTCGACCGAAACGAAGATCCAATTCGTATGATGATCTGTAAAAACCACTATTATGTAAGGGTGTACAAAAACGTCACTTGACATTTTAATAATTCCATGGACTCTGAGCACAATATAATTATGTATACGAGTGCGACTCGAACACGCGTCAGTTCGCACAAACACAATACACGCATTACGATATGATAATATTCAATAATAAAATAATAAAAAATTAAAATAAATGAGTAATATAAAAATGTAAAATGAGCAAATTATAAATGGTCGTAAATTATTAAATAAATTAACAATTAGTTTATATAAATAAATGCTTAACCTCAAGTGTAATTTATGTTTGTAAAACACGATCGGTTTCGAATGAAAAAATTCATCGTCGGGTGCATATAAAATCAATAAAATCGTGACTGTTTGATCGTACTTAGCAAATAAAATAATACTCCATGCAAAGCATTTATTTATTTATTGACTTCTATACACAAACTATTAGTTTGTTTACATGAAAATATGCAGTCAATGGAGGTGCGGCCACACATTTTTATTAGGAGATTGTCGTCACCGATCACGTAAACTTCTGCTCCGAACTTTCGGCAGGAGTATTAATCGTTTGATTAAATGTAAAAATGATACTGCGGTTAAGGTATTCGGCGGACGTCGTAAGACCGAAGAAAATACTCTCCCGACACCGGTTTGATATTCCGAACACTCAAACAATCATACGAGCGGTTTCCACACGTTTCGCGTTCGAATATACGTAATATATTAGCGGAGAGCGCGCGCGCAGGCACTCAATCGTACCGGCTCGACAGACGAACACATGTAAATTTACGGAAATCCGATTCCGTATTGCGGTCTCCACACACGGGCGCGTTCGTGTTGATAATCGTCGTCGTAATATGTTTTGTCGACCGCCGATACATCGTGTGCGCGGTACTACCGCGTTATAATGATAATAATAATAATAATAATAATAATAGGCGAACGCGTATTGATGTCGCAGACACACGTGCGTACGTCGCGGGCACCTGGGAGATATACGCTCGAACACATTACTCGCCCGGTCGAATAATAATTACGATCGTAATGATCGCAACGGTAATATATAATAATGACCCCGCCGTCGGCAAATGTTTATCGCCGTACCCGCCACCGCGGTTTGCTCCACCGCCGGCCCGGAGAATCGCACGTGACGCGCGCGCATTATTACCATATATTACCCCACTCGCTGTCCGTGCGTGGCGCGCGCGGATTTCCGCGATACGTTTTTAACGGACGATAACCGACGTTGTTTACGAGCGTTTTCGCGCACTAATCATTACGACCGCGCGACCACGTTGACCGAATCGCGTGCTACCGGTAGGTTCGCACGCGAAATACCGAAAAACACACGACTAGTTTTTACGCACCCGATTCTGCCACTCTCGTCTGGGAAACACGTCACACCCCAAATCGAACGCGTATACGTTCACCTGTACCGACTTCGGTGGTGGTCGGTGAAATGCCCGCGAACGACGGTGAAGTAGATGCGGTTGCGTACGCGTGTTATTGAGTGAGGCGAAGCACGAGTAGATAGAAATATTATAATAATAACAATAACGATACACAAATATATATATATATATATATATCGACTACAATAAATGATATATTATTGCCGAACAGTGGTGTATTTGGGGGGGGGGGGGGGGAAAGGGGGGCAATCCCCCCCCCCCTCCGAGAATTTTTAGACTAAGACAATTTTTATATAAATCATGGGTATTTTATTAAGAAACAAAAATTGCTAACGCTCAATTGCTTATAACGTTTAAATGTCCCATAACAATAAATAATATATATTATTTTGATTGAAGACTCAGTTCACACTTAGTAAAAAATTAGATAAAACACAAGCGAAACTTTCAAAACACAGATAGATGTTAAAAAAGAACTACACAAAAGACCATTCTAAGTAGATCCGTCATTAGATTAAAAAAAAAAAAAACCACAAATATTAAGGATTCACCTAATATAAATATTACCAAAAATTTTACTTGTAAATTTTGAGTTGCCCCCCCCCCCCCTAGAAGTAAGTCTAAATACGCCCCTGACGCCGAACGGATTGTTTCAAAAGAACGAGTGGTGTTTAAAAACAAAACGGTATAACCGACGTCGGAAAAAAATAACCGATTCAACGGTGGTGCCGGACGACTTGTTCACGGGAGGTTCGTCGAAAAAACCGACTCTCGATGGATCGGCGCGAACGGTTGGCGAACGGCTTGTTGTAGGTTCGACTCGCACTCGTGTACGCGGCTCGAAAGCATTGTCGGTGTTTTATTGTGCAGGAACTAACATATGTACCTGGTTACCGTGTAAAAACTTACATATGACCGTGTAGAAACTAACGTATGTAATTGTTTACTCTTGCTGCTACTCTTGTGCAAGAACTTACTATTCCCCATGAAAATAGCCTTTTTCAAGGCTACCCCATGGATGAGTACCCCCGCGGTCTAAACTATATACCAGATCCTACTCTCACAGTATTTCAACTTAACGTCAAAAGTCTGTCCAAAGCCAAATGTGACTACCTTGTCTACATTGCGAAGGACGAAGGAGCGGACGTCTGTCATACGAAATAAACGTTATCCTGAATCAGCAGGACTCCTGATCGGCGGTGCAGCTTGTTCATTTTTAGCATTGGTATTTTTTTTTTTTTCACTGAAATGACGACGTTCTCAACAACTAATTGACAATAATATACCGTTTACGCTCTATTATTATTGTTACTTGAAATAATTCAAAAACACGAAAGAATGTCGACTTGACTTGAGATATACGGTTTTATTTTTAACCCATATATAATGATGTTCACATCGGTCGCGACTCGATGAAGGTATATTTGAATCACGTGATCTACAGAAATATTAATGGGTAGGTCTGGTTTGTCATAAAATACAAGTATAATTGATTTATGGCAGGGCTAGAAATCTGTTTCAAAATCGATTCCAGACATCGATAAAAATCGTTAAAAATCGAAAAAAATCTTTTAGAAAATCAAAATTAATATAAAAGTTGTTAATGGTTGGGAATGATTTTCAAAATTTATATTGAAATTGAAAAAAGTTAAAATCGATATTTTATATCAAAATCAAAATCATTTTAATAATTAAAACGATTTTAAATCAAATTGATTTATAATTTAACAGCCAACAGTTCTATTTATATTCTCAATTCATAGCTATTGCCATATTTGTTAATAATTAAAGATCGGATATTTATACAGCTAACACCTAAAAAACATGCAATTAAAATCTTAAAATGTGCAAAATCGTGCAAAAACAAAATTTTCATTATAGGGACTTCAAATTCTATTTTTAATACAATTTTTTTATATTATTATTTATTAGTTGGCATTATCTGTTATACTGAAATATAAAATTAAAAAAAAAAAATTAATTAATTTAAATTAAATAATAATTAACTGACAATATGTTTAATTATGTATAAAAATATTTAAAATATTTGATTAAAATTTATAATCATGTACATTCTATGTTTTTATTGGTAAAATATGTGTTCTAAGTCAACACTTACTATCGGGCATTGTTTGTAACAGTTTATTATAGCAGAATATTCTTTTAAATTTACATAATTTCCAATTATTGAATCATTGTACAATTTTAAAATATTGTACCTAACCGGGATTTTAATCAAACACTGATTTCAATTTTTCATAGAGTATTTGTCCCTTTTCATATAGGTAATAACATAATATAGTAACGATAAAAGTAATATAAAAATATTTGTATAAAAGTATATTTTATAAAAAAAAAAACCCGAAACGTGCAATTTTGTGCAACATAATACTTTCTTTAAATTAATCTACATCTTTTGATTTGGATTTATAGCTTGTTTCTATAGAATTTAGAAAATTCCATTAAATGATGCAATTGCTAAGGAATTCAGTCTTTAGAAATAACATAGTAATACGAGTATCATTGATTATACATAATAATAAATAACTAATACCTATTTTGTTTTCTTAGAATATTTACAATAAGGAATCAGCGATCGACGAGCAATTATTATTTTTATACACACGATTTATTCCATATAATATACTATATATAGACATTTTGTAGTGATTATAATGGATAAGATATTAATTTATAATACTCCATTGGCTGTCACCAACAAGTTATACTTTTAACCAATAATATACAATTAAATAACTTAAAATAGTAATTTTGTACTTTGGCAGTTGCTACAGCCTACAACACTATTATGCTGATAATATACTAACATTTTAGAAATTACCATTAGTCAGCGTTTCTCAACCAGGGGGTCGCGAACACCTTGAATTGGGGTCGCGTAAGTCAAAAATAATAAAACGCTGATTTACAAAATATAAATTTAAATCAAATTTTTACCTATTATAGATGGAGAGGGGGTCGCGAAGTGATTGATCATATTTTATACCTATTTTGGGGATCACAACACTAAAAAGGTTGAGAAACAATGCTATAAGTTATGGATAACATTCTGTTGTGAACCCGAAATCGAAAAAAAATAAATACCGATTTCTAAAACCAAAATTCAAAAACATGAATATCGATATTCGAAATCAAAAATTAAATTGCAAATAATAAATATCAATATTTGAAACCAAAATCAAAATTAAAAAAAAATAATATCAATAATCAAAATTGAAATTAAAATCGAAAATTTTTATTTCAATTTCAAACCCTTGTTTAGGGGTGACACAGGTTATTTATTCACTGTGTATATCAATTGAATACCCATTACTTATCCACTAAAAACCTATGCCTATTCAACTTTTGGAGCGTAGAAACATTATTTTTGTAGGGTGTGCGATGTAAATTTTATATTAAATGTGAAAAAAAAGCCGCCACTGGTTCAGATTATGGTTCATAGACGCAGAAGTTGCATAGGTTAGTTAGCCTAATTATTATTAATCGGCAATTATTTAACGGTAAGTTATTTTTTGTGCATTTCGAATAAATTTGGTTTTTAATAAATTATACCGATGTATTACGATAGAAAATCGTTTTATTTTATATATGGCGCGGACAATAGTTCTCGAGCGCGTTGGAGTTGTACCGACGGTTCGTCCGTTACATTCGTTTCCGCGTTGTGCGTGACGCGGCGTCTCGTGTAGGCAATATCAATGTATCCGCGTACTACGAGCCACGAACAGCCGCTACCAACTGCCGACGACGTGACGTGATTCTGTGCTGTATTGCTTTGTATATTTTATCGGACGGGCGACTTCTACAGATGAATTTCGTACGTAAACGTCGGTGGTTTTCAAACCTGTTTCGAACATGACACACTGTTTGGTGGTATTTTTTCGTTTATTTTTTAAAATTTTTCCGGACAATCATCCGCATGTAGGTGTATAGATTTTCAATTGATATCATTTGTACGATATCGAATAACATTGGTTATACAGTAAATTTACAAGTGATTAAATTTAACAGAGTACGAAAAAAAAAATCGACACACGATTATTTTTACAAAGTTATTATTCGGCTGTACAATATGAATTATATTTACAATTATAAAGTAAAGTCGAACGAGCTAATATAATATGTCGTGGGGACGACCACGTTGGAGTCTAACCACAATTGTGCTAGATTGCAGATGACAATAATCTGAAACCTCTTTATACTTCACCGGTGAAATACGTCCTGATTAGACGGCTTTGATGCGATCAAATATTTAGATTCTTCGTAATCGTATGTGACTAACTTCAACGACGTGACGGTATCCGCAGACAGCAAATATCACCGTCGAGTTTTCGCGTAATTTTGAACGATTGACGATCGTAATATTATTATTATTATTGTTGACTACGCGAAGTTTGACATTATTTCCAAGTCCGTTTTCAGATTGTTTATCTGATCCGAGAAATATAATGATTGAGAAAATCGATAAGTAATAATTCAAGACTGATTCCCGGTAAATGAAAATCATTATCGTTAAAACACAAACTAATTTCGGTCGTGATCTAATGCGGAATATATAGTATTTCTCGAAATTCCGTATTGATATCCAGACACGTACATCGTACATAATATTAAGCCGGAGTTAAACAACAGTTACAACAATATGGTTTTTCAGTGTAAGAGATTTTTAAAAGAAAGTATTGTTTATAACCGTTTATATTGTCAAAAACTTTTTGCTCACTCGAATGACATGACTCTATTCAATATTAATAGTCATAAACTCTGTAAAATGATTCATGTTTTTTCGCGTAACTATGTACAGAGTCGTTTAATATATATTACTCAGTTAAAGTTTACGATGCCCGACAATAGGGCTCGACTTAAATTGACTTGTGTTTCTCCTCCAATTGGTCATTGCTCTTTTTCCCGTCATGGTTAAATGCTCGTCGGTATAAATCAATTCATCGGACAAAAGAAGTAAGTCATTATTTTATAATCAATATTCCGATGTAACTATTTGCACGTCTGCAGCAGGATAAGGCTAGGTTATTTAATCTTCAGAAAGATATTCAAATTGAATTCTAATTTGTACAACACACTTATTGTGTATATTAGTTGATCATTTATGTTTTTCGAGCGTTGGCTCTACCTAATAAAATAAAAATGAACTAGTGTTCCTGATTTAAACAATTTGTACGCCCCGAGGTTAAATATTATTGGTAAAAATCTGAAGAAATTTCGAGTGCCAAGAACATCGTTTTTAATTCTTGAATTGGACCGTAAACACTGTATGACGAAGAACACAAATGAAAAAGCAACTGTGCTGCAGACTGTGCGAAGATCGGTACGTGGGATAATTGGAACGATCGAGTGGTCCATGGTTCGCAAAATCGGAACGATCGGACTTCCGTTTCGTTGACGAGAACGAGCTGTTCGCCGATGACAGGAAAACAATTTTGTATTTGGGTGGGCTCAAAAAATCGTATTGGGTCATAAGCGGTTCTCGACTTATGGCAGCACTCGAATCCCGATGGAAAATTCGTCCATAAATAATGTAAAATTCTGTCTTACGGAAGGTTCAACGAGGATGTTTTGATATTATCAATTCCGCGAACGGTTCGATTTACCTTTAAGACCTTTATTTATATTTTATACCTGTTATACAAATTTTCTAAAATTACCGTATACCTGCGGTATCTACTATGTTCAGTATTCGTTTACAATCCCACGAGTTTTGAAAAGCCACAATAATGTACGCCATAATGACTTATTATAATAAATGATTTGCCGTGCCGGAAAACCGTTATAATTTTAGAAAATGCATAAATATATACACTCGTCTAGATGCATTGTTCTAAATTAAAAATATTTTTTCCTATTTATAACGACACTCGATTTGATACTTACACTGCACTTGAACAAGACTGAAAAAATTGAAAATGTGTAATACAATAGACGTATTTTTACAATGTACAACTGAGATATAGCCTTGGTTAATCATTATATTTCTATCGTTTTTTTTCTTCTTTGTTGTTGTTTGGTCGTAGATTGGAAATCGTGAATGACAAGGATGAATTGAAACACTACGCTAAAACGACAGAAGTAGAATAATATAGGTACCTATCCGGGTTTCACATAATCGTACGCGTCATCAATTTATGCTCAGTGAAATCCGTCTACGGTTGAAACTATAAGATAATACTCAAAAACAAGATGTATACACAGTAATCGTATTTGTGCCTTTTCTAAATTATAATATTGTTATGCTCAGAGTCCCAAGTGATTCTGTTTTAAACGGTTTCAATTTTACATTATAAATGGAGCAATACGTATAATTCCACACAACATAAAATAAATGGATTCAATATTTAATAAATATTTAAAAAAATTAAAATATTTGTTAAACGTTCAATATATAATTGAATTAGGTATGAATTAAAAATTTTTACAATTTTTCATAAATTTATCAATTTTTAATAATTTACATAATTTTTCAATTTTTATAAATTTTTAAACTTTTCATAAATTTATCAATTTTTATAAATTTATCAATTTTATCATAATTTTTCTATTTTTCATAAATTTATCAATTTTTTAATTTTTTCATTATTTTTCAAATTTTCAATTTTTTCATAATTTTTCAATTTTTAAAATTTCAATTATTAAAAATTTATAAATTTATGAAAAGTTGAAAAATTTATAAAAATTGAAAAATTTATAAAAATTGAAAAATTATGAAAAGTTGAAAAATTTATAAAAATTGAAAAATTTATAAAAATTGAAAAATTTATAAAAATTGAAAAATTTATGAAAAATTGAAAAATTTATAAAAATTGAGAAATTAAAAAAAAATTGAAAAATTTATGAAAAATTGAAAAATTTATAAAAATTGAGAAATTATGAAAAGTTGAAAAATTTATAAATTTATGAAAAGTTGAAAAATTATGAAAATTATTAAAAATTTATAAATTTATGAAAAATTGAAAAATTTATGAAAAATTGAAAAATGTATAAAAATTGAAAAATTATGAAAATTATTAAAAATTTATAAATTTATGAAAAGTTGAAAAATTTATAAAAATTGAAAAATTCATAAATTTATGAAAAGTTGAAAAATTTATAAAAATTGAAAAATTATG
>NW_020273361.1:0-57246 GCF_003268045.1 Sipha flava
GTGTGTGTGTGTGTGTGTGTGTGTGTGTGTGTGTGTGTGTGTGCGCGCGTGTGTGCGCGCGTGTCTCAGTGTTTCTCGGTCCCGAATCCTTCCTCGCCCGCACGCGGACCATTTTCTCCACTCCGTGTACACGAAACCCTAGCGCGCGGCACGTATCCTCCGCCGTCGTCCTCTCGACGCGTACGACGTCCGTGTAAGCGTATTGTTGTCGCGTTATCGTCGGGCACGCCAAGAGACGTGCACGGGGTATTTTTTCTCCCGCGAGCAGCGAACGCGACGCGTACATCGATGCGTACGACTCGATAATATTGTACACGTACGTTAGGAGCGGCATCGGCTGCGACGGGCCACGTCGGTTGCAGCACCGAGACGGTCGCGTTCGCACACGCACGCACGCGGTTACCGACGGCCATGTTGGATTTTGGGTGTGGTACGCGGCAGTCACTCCCATTTTCAATTTGTAACTGTCAGTCAAACGGCCGCGGGGCGACGCCTAGCCCGGACGCCATTGGCCCGGTTTGCCCCCGTCCCCCGTCCCCACCCGCGTGATCGCGTCGCGTTTTTAATAAATTACTCGTCATTTGTATTAGCGCCGCCGCGACGTCATACGTGTCCCCTCCGCCGCCGCGACCGTTTCTCACCTGTCCCGCGGCCGCCGACACCGCGCGACGTGCGTGCGTGTACGGTTGCGGCGACCGGGCGAAACGCGACGCGCGCGCGTGCAGGTGCTGGCCCCTGGTGGCCGTGCCGGGAACGCGTCGCGCGCGTAACAACAATAGTAACGATGAGCGCGGGGAAAACGCCTAAGGTTACATCGGACCCGTTTCCGATCCGACTCGTCGGAAGAAAAACAAATAAATTTCCTTTTAAAACCGACGCAGTGTCCGTCATCAATACGTCGGAAAACGGATAAATGTAGCCACCACTATTTTCCCAATCCGAAACTCCCGGTCGTGGACCTGCCGCTGCGCAGTCGTTCGGTCCAGTTGACGATTCGACATTTTCTTTTCGGTTACTCTCTTACGGTTCGGTTTACCGTCTGCCCCCGTACGTTGTTGTTTGGTCGGCAACGATTACGAACGTAACGTTCGACGATAAGAGTGCAACGTGCATCGCACGCTGCGCTCGAATTTCGGTCTTTACGTAGCCGCGTTTGATTTCGATAAACCGTCAAAGTTCTTGCACGTTTACTTTCCTCGTGGTTCCGAATTTCATTCGTACGTCTGTTACACTCGTGTCTTCGTTGTACACGAACAATTATTGATATCATTACCGTTTATGAGATTACGATTAGGTGTATCCTCTTTTGAGAGGCACACGACTATTGTAAATACGATTACAACCGTAATTAGCTGTGGTCTACGAAAACAATATCGATGAACACGCTTAGAGTTTAAACGAAGCTATGAGTAATACTAAATATTAACAATAATCATGAAAACCGTAATGATAATTTTGTAAAAAATTAAAATTGGTTAAAGTGGTTTGCTATTGTTATCGTAATGTTGACAGATTTTTGTTTTTATTATTATAACATTATTTCTATATTTATGGATTGGTTTGTTTACTGATAACTATTTCTTATATCTAATATTCTAACAAAGTATTTAATACTTTTTTTTTCAAATCATTACAAATATATTTATGACCATTTTTTTTTCAAATATTTTGTAAATATACTATTTATTTATATTTTCGATCTTAAAAATATACACCATAGTAATTTCATTCAAATACGTTCACTCGTGTTTTGTAATTTACGATTATTTAATTATTTATTTACTAATGTTGCAAATTATTATAGTAAAAGATGGTAGGGTTAATTGGGGTTAGTGCGTCATTGGGTTAACTGCATTATTTCAATTTATATAATATCAGATAAATATACTGTAGGAGTCATTAATTAAATAACGAATGAAATATTACTCTGAACATGTGTTTATATATGGCAACACTGTAGTAAAATTACTTGAAAATGTAGATTTGATTAATGAAATTTCGTTTTTAATATCAACTTTTGTGATATGACATCTTAAACTAAAATATTTATTGATACTTGAATTTAACGATAAAATGGATAAAATTCAAATCAGTATTAACTGAAAATAAATTTACTATGTGTTTCTGTTATGGTTTTTATTTAATCACTTGATTAAATTATTTAAATTTTCAATGACGCACTTAACCCGGACAGAAACCTTATACTTACGGAGAAAATAAGTTACTTAATATCAAGGCAAGTGCGTCAGTTACATTACATTCAAAAACATATGGGTATAGCCTAGGATATAGTACTATGTTTAATTTATAATTTTCATATTGATGGAAATTAAATAATTTTGTTAAATAGCTTTATGAGTTTCATTAAAAAAATCTTTTTTGCACTATTATAAACTAATTTTTGCAAATACCCTATCAAAGTCTCATACATTTTAAATTTATGGGTGATAAACTTATTTAATAAGGTTAAGTAAACTGTAAGTAAATAATAATAATAATAGTAAACAAAAGCCTGATTATCTTGCAATTTTGTTTGAAAAACTATTTCATTTTTGATTAGTTTCATATTTTTGTATTTGTTTTATAAAGTTACATTCAATTTGTTTGCATGTAAATGTTTATTTTGAGACAAGTAATACATTTGTTTTACTTCTGAAAAAATAAAATAATTCAGAGCTTTTTATATTTTGACGCCCTTAACCCGTAGACTTTCCTATACATCTATTTAAAGAAATATATCCAGATAACGCACTAACCCCAAGATAGGAGGAAAGTGTGTCATTTGAAATATTTTAAAAAAAAAATATTTTAAAATTTAATACTAATCCAAATGCATTTCTGATTAAAAATATGGATAGCTTATAACTTAAGAAACACATGATACTTACAGCTAAATCATATAAGCTTGAAAAAATAAAATAATTTGAAATTTTTTTTTTATCAACGCACTTACCCCTAATAACCCTACTTGTATTTATAAAATATTAAAACCAAAAATAAAAATAACTGTTTGTATTTCAGAACTTACATTAGTTTTATAATAATTTAATATATTGACATTTTCAATAAGAAGTAATAAGCTAAGAAACTACTCGTACGTTTAAATATAAATAATCACATAATCAAAATCTATATTTAATTTTTTTATCTACATACACGAATAGGAATAAATACATTTGCATTAAACATAATTTATTTCATCTCATAATAATTCGATTCAACATTGATAAAGCAGCCATAAGAATATTTTTTAATTGCGTGTTATAACAATTAAAATGATAAAATATACAATTAAAAAATGTGTAGTGTATTTAATTATATAAAATAGAAAAGCTTGTACATATTGTATGGTACTTATAAACTCATATCCTGCATATAAACCGTGTATTGTTAATAGATAACTATTCTTAATTAGAACGAAATCGCATGTTAATTACCACTCTTTAGGTTTACGCGCATAATTTATTAGTACATGTTTATATAATGTATATGTATGTACTAATATACGTGAAAATATTAAGTAGGTGTCTTGCAGTGACGGCTCAACTGTTTTGATGAGTTACATACGATGGTCTCGTATAATATGATTCAATTTCTAATTTCATCGACTTAAATCGACTTTAAATGTTTTATACCTTCCAGACAAGAAATGTTCTTCGATTTATTTTCTGACTTCATTATTTTTACATATATATTATCATACGTACGCCCATTTATTTCGTGTAACTATAAATCATGTATGTATAGTGTTGATATTAAAATTATTTGCACTTTCATTTAACCCACATTATGCAAACCACGTATAAACGCAGAAACTATTTAAAATGGGTTGTTTACATATGACCAGTACCATTTGTATTAAAATGTTGTCTTATTTAGGTCATCACAACAGTAGTTTACACGTTTAAAACATATTGCCTAGAAATTGATCAAATAGTAGTAAAATGTAAAAAAAAAAAATACGAAAACCTTCAACTTTCGATTTAGTTACGTATTATTTCTATACTAGTACCTTGTTTTAATTAAAATAAATCGTGTACTTGTTAGTTTGTAAGATGTATGTATATAATATATTATATAGTTAACTCCATACTGGAATACTTTTTTTTAGAAATGCTAAAAATACGATTCGTGAAGCATACAATATATTATAAAAATAGGTTCCAGTAGTTTTAATGATGATAGATAATCTATTCGATAATTTTAAAAAATAAAATATATAAATCTACAGTTTAATATAATAAATGAATTTTAATAAAAGTATTTTCGGCGTACTGAATAGCTTCTATTATTATTCTAAATAATATTAATTATTGTATATAATAGTACCTATATGCATATATATACAAAAAAATACAATAAGTTCGCAATGACAAAAATAAAATATCTAAAAATTATAAAAGAAACATATATATAAAAAGTGAATAATTTTCTAATTTATATGTAAGTATTGAATTTCACTTTTTTAAAAAAAAACATTATATTTAACTTTTTTGTTTTTGTAATTTACGTTTTTTCTGTATCCATAATGATAATCAAATAAGGTTCTTATAAAATATATATACGAGATATTTTATACATTTAAAAACAAATATTAATAAATCAGTAATACATTTTAAATTTTAATTAATTTTTTTTTCAAACTTTAAGATGGTATTATACAGCTTATTATATTTATGAATATTATGAAGAATCAATAACTTTTTAATATCATTAAGTTATGATCATATGTTTAGCTTACAAAAAAAAAAAAAAAAGTATTATTTAATATGAATGTGTAACCTTTTGCGTTTTGAAATATTTTAGTTTTCTCATAAATCCCGAATGCGATTATAAATAATATTTTTTATCTGTGGTGTAAATTTATAATGTGTTAAACTAATAAATACAACCATTATTAGAACTTTTTAAAATATTTACGTCTTATAAAAATAATAAAGAAATACCTAAGTAATTTTAAATTTTTTTATGATATAGAGAATATTAATAAATATTCTCTATAAATATATTTAAAATAATTAACTAAAAGAGTGGATAGTTGTAAAAAGATATTTAAAAAATATAATTCAAATGAAACCGTTAGATTTTAATTATTTTGATGATTATAGTATTATTATTATTATTATATTTTATGTTGCGTTATGTGTAATATGGTGTAATTAAAATTGAACACAAATACTTACATATGGATTTGATTTTCAAATCATGAAAAATATTTGATTTATGATCATTTTATAGTGCGCGGTCATAATAGATAGGAATATAATATAAAAAAAAAATATCTTTGTATAAAATATGTACCGTCGTGTATACTATACACGGCCATTATAAGTAGGGTAACAGTATATTATCTTCAATCGACAGTTCAGCTGCAAAAGTGATGTGTGTTCGTAGAGATATTTAAAAAAAAATAAAAATAAATATTATTAATCGATGGAATGGAACACACGTTACATTGTTCGTTCGCTTCGTACACGGCACAAAGCCCTGTACCTTTTTAACGAGACATTTTCTTCGGCGCTATCTTTGGATTTTGATCTTTGGGGGTTTTCTCCCACACACTGACACCCACGCACGCACACACACACATACACACAGACGGCGGTGGCGGTTAAATGCCAAAACACGACACGTCCATTTAAGTGTCATCGGAACGAAAAATGTCCACCTCCGACGATGTACCCAAGCTCCGGCGGAACGAACAACATCCAATGCGATCGGACGGATCCGCGTGCACATTATTTATGTGACTTTTTTTCCTTCTCTGGTGCTACACATAACGTATTACAAAACGTATACGCGAACTTAAAATATCGACGCACGTCGATTAATAATATACGCAAACATCTTCACGCGAGTTCGTATCCGCTGCACGTGTCCTGTTAAAATCCTTCGTCACGTCTTAATTCGGTCTTCCACTCGCTCGGTCGCCGTGGCTAGTGCACGTCACGCATGGAGCGCTCCTGAAACATAAGGTTTGACAACCGCTCAACAGTGCACACTGTATACCAATCAACGCGTTGATATAGGTACATCGGTATTAAGAGTTAAGTGTTAAGTTGTAATTGCACCCATATTTTTCCGCCTCATCATAGATATGAACGTATGATATTTAGGAGAACTATAAATCATTTATATTTAATAGGGTTGATACATATTATTATTTATGTTAAGTATTTACTACCGCTTTACGTCTGTACAGGCGTGCAGCAACATCCTCGTCCGTCGAGTCTCGACAGCGTTTACTCATTAATGCGTAATTGTAATCATTCGAATGAGATATATGTTTAGCCGTATAAGTAAATAAGATTTATTATAATCAAAAATATTTTTCATATAATACTTAAATATGTTAACATTCAATTTTATCGTATATTTTTAGTAACTAATGGGCAAAAAATGCCCTCTTCGCCCCTAGTTAAATAAACTCGCCTCTGGTTCGCACAGCGCGGTGACTCGAACCTCGTGCGAATATGCGTTCAGGTCGATGGCGCGTCTGCCATCGGAGTACGGGTCAAATTATTGATCAACGGTACCATATATTTTATCTGCGCATCATATTAACGTTCACTCAAAATGTAAACACATGGTTATACTATGAAAAACGGTCACGGTTCATTGTTCGAACCGTAAACTGAGGGAAAAATAACTACCACGAATTAGGATTCAACACTATTCGCGTTGCAATACAGAACTGTACGTGTAGAACTGCGGAAAAATGTACGCACCCAGTTCAAAAGTGCTAAGGTTCATTGTCACGATCGCGATAAAAAAATAATAAATTTAAAGTATTCTTATAAATTGCACGAATGTTCCTACGCTTTTGTGGAACAGTCGTCTTGTATAGAGTTATAACACGAGTATTTTTTTATCTTCAAATTATTACATCGATTTGCAATTACTGTTTTCTTATTCCTGCGTGAAACATGACCACTCGTCACTCGAGTTACGATCAGTGTACATTTTATAAAATATCGCTTTCGAGATCTGTACGTACATTGTGTCCGTCCGTACGTACGGTTTGATTGACGAATACGATATTACAAATAGTGCGTTTTTAATATTTGTGAGTATTTATTTCCTTTAAGATTTAAATTGCGAAAAAGCAAGTGCGACAATTATCTACAAACCGTAAGTTACCTGCCGTATCTGTAGTATATTTAAAATTTTCAGTTAAACATTTAATTTATTGAAATTAATGAGCTTCATAAATTGTAATTTCTAAAGTTAATACGAGTATTATGGTACTAGAATAAAATATGAAATATTAAACTAGATTTTTTTATTTTTAATTTTTAATAATATTTCTAAGGGTGGAAAATTCTTGGTTTAAGATATATGTTATAAAAGGTATTGCTCATTTAAATAATTATATTTTTCGTTGAGTTCCTTATTACTATTGAAAGTTGTATAAATTAGATGGTTTTAACTTTGCATTTATGAGAATAATTTTTAAAAATGCTAAAAAATTATAATATTCAGTTTCACGTACATAAATTAAATTTTATATTTAAGAAGAGAATTTATAATTTTTTAATATGAAAATTAAATAAATTAAAATTTATAATATTTCAACAATAATTTTATTCTTATTATTAATTTTTTAATTTGTATACTAAAATGCTGCTGGATATCTGTTGTATAATTGTTTCGTGTTAGCATTCTTAACACATTAGTACCTATGTTATCTAAAAACGAATAGAATATTTAAAATCTTTGAAGTGTTTCATTTTTAAAGTCAATTTAAAATAGTCATTCATTGTTTCATTTTCAATGTCTTGATAATTTAAATTTTTTTTTTTTATTTTAAATAAGTTATCTCACTATGTTTTTCTACACAAAAAGCTTTTTTCCTATTGGGTAAAAATTTGAATTTTTTTTTTACACTTTGTACAACCAAGTAATTTACATATTGTAATATTTTACTCGAACTAAATTTTTGTTTTAAAAATTGTAATTTCACACAAATCATAAATTTGAACGGGTAAAATTAAAAGTAATTAAATTAACTCTGTATTTTTATAAATAAAAGCATTATTGTGCATTTTTTAAATGTAATTATTAAAATTTATTACTATTAATAATGAACTGTTATCAAATTATACTTTTTTTTTTTAAGTATAAAAAAATAGAGAGGTACGGTTCATAGGAATATGCTTGTTGAAAATTAATTGTTTGGTTATTTCAAATTTACAAATTATATAAAAATCATAGTTGAATATTAAATATCCTGTATGTATAAAAATCAGTTTTTATTACTGTAACAATAACTTTCCGAATAACTATTTACTGTTACAAATTATTTTATACCACATATTTAAGAAGAATGAACCACCTTAGGGTTTGAATAACTGAAGTAGTATCGTTAAAACAGACCGATGAACTGATAGTCGATAGGTGAATATCGCCAACCGATTATCGTTACAATCTATACCCAGTTAATTTAAAATTAAACATTAATTTTAAATCTTATTTTTCACAAGTAAAAATATATACAAACCGTTTAACAATCTGAAATTAATTATTAATAATCGGTTCCTAACTCCACGCATTTAGTAATTTTTGAAAACCACGTCATCTCTCGCGGGTTCGGATGAAGCAAATATTTTTTTATTGGACTGATGAAGGTAGTCTATATGAAATCGATGATTTGAGTAAAAAAGTAAGATTCCATTGCACCACATACTTACACTGTCGTCTGGTCCGTCGCAGCAAACGGTCAACAATAAATGTGCGTGGAAAAAAAAAAAAAACGTTTGTACATATTTCTTCTAAATACGTAATGACCGATAGTAAATGACAACGTATTTTGTACGGACATTTTGTTTTCCACGTGCCGTCACATGTCAATCGGTTACCTAACGAGACACGGGTCTCTTTCTTCTGCATACAAGCAGTACACACACACACACACACAAATGTATAATTTCTACGGTTTTGTATATACTTACGTGAATATATTTGAATATATGAGACATGTTTTTTTTTTTTTTTTATTTAATTTTTTCCCGAACAACCTTAAACACAATACGCGTTTGTTCGCGCATGCGGTCGTGTCGTAATTTTCACGTGAGACCGTAGAGTTGTGCACCAGCAGTCGGACGTACCCGGACGAAACGTACATCGACGAGGAGGAGCTCGTGTGACCGTCGACGGATGCACTGACCGAACGGATTATGTACAACACGGGGGAACGTGTACGAATATTATCACAATAACGTGCGCAAGTTAATCGCGACAAGGCGGTGCTCACACACGGTACTATGGACGCGTGGAGGTCTTAATTAACCGAATGATTTGCGTACGCTCGTGCGATACGTCGTTCCGTTCCTCGCGACGATCGCGCCCGTCGTTCGGAAGGCGAACGGAAAACGATTTCCACGATTATCGTTCGCGTGTGGGCAACTGCAACGTGTGTGCAACGGGAGCGGGAGCAAAGCTGGTTTTCTTTGTTTTTCGTCCTTAAACCGCGTGTAATTACCGTGCACGTTCGGGTGTGCACCGTAACAGAACTGGTAACAATAGTTACATTACCATATAAATTGAGCTGACGGACGAGCCGTTCGACTCCAGTGTACGTCATCTAAATGCCGTATTATATCGTATTAGGCGTCGTTTACGATCATATTGTAATAATTTTTTTTTTTTTTTTTTTTCGATACCAAATATCACAAACGCTTTTTCGATAGCTCTACCGTGCGCACGAACGCCAAACGAACGTTGCGACGTATGCCCGCTGTACGCGTGTATCTTCTTCTTCGAGGGCCATTGTTCGTTGACGAACGTTGCCAATCATGTTAGCAATTCGCTCTTTATTAATGGCTGTTCTGAATAAAGTAAATCGTAGACGTATTGAACCATTTTCTAAGGTTGTCCAACCAAGAAATTTGATGTCTTCCTCGGCTCTTATACTGACATTTTATTTCTAAATATACGTATGTGTGCGTGTGTCACGCTGTAATAGTTCTCTTCAAACTCGAGCACATTCTCAGGAGTGTAGGATTGCGTTTCGCTCGAGTCACGTGCGTTTATTTTATTTTATTTTTTTTCATTTCCCCGAGAAATCAATACTCGTCTCGCCGTCCTGTGCAATTAAGAACTACACCGTACGCGTCAGAATTAATTTTTAGACGAAAACAAATGCAGTCGAATAATAATTCGTCGCTGTCGGTTCCGCTGGCCGCACGCCAATTACCGTACGCGCGACTCTTGCATTAAAATATTATCTTCGTCCGAAACACGGCTGCGGTACGTGTACGCGTACGAGGAGACGTCGTCGTCGTCGTCCTCATAACAATAATAAGGACGTCGTACCACCCATACGCACGAAATTAACATCCTGTTCGTTATTAACTGGCGTGTACGTACTATACGTCCGTGATGGTATACATGCGCGTACACCGAATATTATACATACCGCGTCCTGCGCACGGTCAAAACGAGACAGTTACACCGGTCCTGTATCGGAATGAAAAAATAAAATAAAAAAATAAAACACATTTATATTTATTCGTATATCTTTAGACGTGACAGTGTTCACATTACCATACACGCACACACTCTTTATGTTCACTAATACACATAGTATATTATATAAGTACACAATACGAACAGATACGCGTGTATATACAAACACGAGCGTGACACGAACGCGTTATCTGCGTGCATTAATCGGACATAATATTATTACGTACGGCACACATACGTGTGTAATAACGCGCACACGGCCCACTGGCTTATATTGTAACGATTTGCGTTTCGCGTGCGATTCGAGAAAAAAATGTAGGGAAAAAATAAATATCCGAAAACGATTCCGCTCTCCGGTCCGCAGTCGCGTTTTCTCTCGCCTCTCTTATTTTTTTTATTATTATTATTATTTTTTCACTAAAGTTGATTAATACGTGCCTATTGTGTGAACCTCCTTTGAATCTTTTCACAAGAGAGCAGCGTCGAGTGTGTGAAAGAGAGAGAAGGCGTGAGGGAGAGATAAAGAACTAGTCAGGTACTCTGTTTTTTTTTTTTTTTTTTCTCCGTCGCACCGTCTCTCCACGATTTTCTGTCGACCTGCAGGTTTTCGAATATAACGCAACGCTCTGCTGCAGCATTAGCAGGAGCAGCTGTCGCGTTCTCCCACACGCCTCCGTCATCGTCATAAGCGACGTGTATATACACGAAGTGTGTACGTATATATCGGTAGGCATCATCTGTACAGACCGTGCACGCAAACGCGAAACGCGTCCTTTTCATCTGTAAAAATATTTTGCCACGGGTGAATGGAACGCTTTTATTTTATTTTTTCCATCGCCGCCGTTTTCTGCTGTACGTGTGCGCGCGTTTTCTGTGCAGTATATATACACGCGCAGTGTA
Source organism: Sipha flava (assembly GCF_003268045.1). Classification (NCBI taxonomy): domain Eukaryota; kingdom Metazoa; phylum Arthropoda; class Insecta; order Hemiptera; family Aphididae; genus Sipha; species Sipha flava. The sequence goes on from NW_020273361.1 coordinate 11,368, forward strand.
TACAAACTCTGTGCGTTTGTGTTCGCGTGTATGTGTTTGTGCGTGTATTAATATTATTATTTGTATACGCGCGCGGAAACTCCGCCGCCCGATGATTAATGCAAAAATGTCGAGTTCGATTCTGTCAAAAGGAGTAAAACCCCCAAGGGGACCGAGGTGCACGCCAGCGTCGGTGGTGGCGCGCGGGGGAGAGCCAATCCCGTAGCAGCAACAGCAGCATTCATCTTGCAAGGAATTTATCATTGTCCCGCCGTCGACGAAGGCGGCGAGAGGGTAGGAGTTGGTATGTGTGTGCGCGTGTGAGCGCGTGTGTACTGATGGTTTTGAACAGGGGTGGAACGCTACCGCCGCCGCCGTCGTGCGCGAGGGATGTCGTGTTGTGTTTGTCAAACAACTACGTACCCTCTCTGCCCCTCTCTCGTCACCATACCGTTTTTCGGTATATATATGTACACATATATTCATATACATACACGCACGCACACATACTTGTACATATACGTGTATCTGGCGGACACCCCGTTTTCCATTTGGTGACTGTTGCCTGTTCTCCTATATAATATATGTACGGCGGCGGCCCTATATCCATCATCCGCCTGTCTGTATATATGCACTTACGTGTACGCGCATGCATGTATAAAGTCTGAGCGTGTGCGTACGACTGTATATAATACGTGTAGTGTATAGTGTGTACGGAAAACGGTGAACCGCCGAAACAATGGAGCGCTGTTCGACCGAACGATAATTAAATGTTAAAAAGTCTAGAAAAATATATCGTACATCGGGTGTACTATTATAACATTACACAAGTCCGTTGTAGGTGATAGTACCGTCGGAGCTTTCTGCTGTGATTGTCCCATCGATACGCGACCTATCGACCAAACGCATTACGGTTCAAAAATCGTGTAACCGGCCCTGTACTGTTTATTAAACGACTATTCATCGGTAACCGTTTTATTTTATTGTTAAAGAGAAGAAAAAAAAAAACGAAGAAATATGGAGCGATGCATATTATCGCGGGCATAGGTTAGGCCCAAACGAGGCCCAATTGAGTCCCAAACGAATTTATCTTTTTTCGAAATAGGTAAACTGAGTCCTTCGTAGTTAAAGCGGCAAATTGAGTCCCCTTTAAAATATTTAATTTCTAAATTTATTTTTTATTTAATTTAACTAAATTTATTTAAATGTATTTAAATTATAAACATCATGGTTGATATAGTTATAAGTTCACCGAGTACTGTAGGTAAGTGTATCTTATCGTTACATCGTTAAATATTATTATATTTCGCTCCGTATTATTATATTACGCGACATTTATATAAATACCTAACTATCTACAACAACGCTGGATGTGATATGTGATAAATGATAAATGTAAGTTTAATGTATGTAGTATATAATTGTGTTATTATAATTAAGTGTGGTAAATAAAAAAAAAAACAGCATTTCACCATTCAGCATTTCAAATTACCGCTTTCATTTTTTATGTGAAGGACTCAGTTTACACCTAAAACTAATAAAAGGAACTCAATTTACCAAACCCGATTATCGCAGTATTTACGTGTGTATGACGTGTGTGATGCGTTTCAACGTGTACCATCGTGGTGTTATAACAACATACAATCGTATCTATAGCCGTCGCATACTTGCGCGAGCCTGTTTTGTAGACGTTATAACAAACGGATTATACAGCTATAGGTATACACAGGTGTAGAATAAACATCTTAACGTTTTCAGTCGCACGCAGAAACGAGATACGAACGTTGCCGTCGTTATTATATTGCACATAATTCGAGTGGATGTTTATTTGTTCCGAAAAAAATACGGGGTTACGTAAAGACGAATAGGTATACACCGTCGTTGCACGTACCGTTCATAATCGTTGAATAGAACGCACATCACCTGTGCATTGAATAAGGGTTTTTTTTATTTTTTTTTTATGCTTTGTACGAATTTCATTTGTGACCTTTGAGGATACAAAAGAACGTAAAAAAAAAAAAAAAAAAAAATACATATTTCCAGGAGCTACTACCTGAATTTTTCTATTATAACGATTTCGTTGCTAACCGGGTCGCCGGATGTTACTGTAGTATACAAGCAGCACACGCGTGTGTTATATTTACAGTGTGTTCGCCGAGATAAGAACGTCGCCACCTGTAGTTTAAAAAAATATTTTTGATTAAAAAAAGAAAAAAAATCTCGATCCCGATGGGGGTTAACGACATGACGCCATTGAAATCCGTACATTAGGTCGTTTCTCGCGGTGGGCGCCTACCGTGGTTAAATATAAATATATAGGTTTCCGGAACGCACTGATAATCAATTGACACATTCAAATTATACACCAAAGAAGTATTTCGTCGTTCGGATTTATCTGAAGTAGGTATATTACTCGATTTGTGTTTATTATAGTTATAAATCAGAATTTTTTTTTTATACATATACACACTATGTACATAATACCGACTACGTGCACGATTTATAGGGGGATCGGGTCTCTGTTACAATACTCGTACTTCTATAGTAAATATGATGTAACTAGTGAGTATTGTGTATTGTTTTTAGTTAATATAATCAAGGGACTCACGGGTATATTGAAATCGTATTATTTTTAGGTATTTAAAAGTGCTTACCATGTATAATATTTTTTGTGTTCAGTTTAGAAATCAATAATATATATAATCATATAAGAACAAAATTATCAAAAATCATACTTCAATTATTTTGCACGAATGCTTGATTTTAAAGAGCTATTTAGCAACAGTACATCGGTAGGAGTGATAAACACATTTACGAGTATGTATAGAACATAGATTAACTTTACGTAGAATATAAAAATTTTATTAAGACTTTGATAAGCTGTTACAGTTTAAATGGAATACTTTAAATTGATATATATCAACCTAATTTTGAATAAGGAAATATTTAAATCTTACACTTTTCATGATTTTAATAAAAATCTTTTAAACAATTCCTAGTACCTATATAATTGTTATATTATATGTACTACATCTATTCACTACATAATATGTACATATTTTATACATATTATGTAGTAGATGAATTATTAATTATCCTATAATAGTTATGGTAAATATTAATAAAGAAAAAATTATCATGCATTTATTTATCTCCTCAGGACATAATCAATTAAACTTGATAAAGTATTGATATTAATTGATAATTAGTTTCAATAATAAATATTTTAACATTTAATTACTTTTATATCAGTACTTTGTTTTCTTCGTGGAATTTTGACGTCGTGTAAAATCAATTAAATTAACTCTTAATACTGTTTAATTAAAATAAATTTAATATACCTAAGTATCCTTAATTGTAGTTTATGACCGTGTAATAATAATGTAAATCGAGTTATGTTAATACACAGAAATCTAAAATGAAAATTGTTGATGGTTATCATTGACATCGAGTACATTATAAAATATTATCTTTAAATTTTTTAACCTAAATTAGTATCGATTTCTTTTTTTTTTTTCTTTTGGGAAATGAGATAAATTGTTGAAGAAGGTACATACAATACTTATAGAATGATAGAGAGAAAGAAGAAGGTCTATGCCAAGTTTTTATCCAAAACACCGACGTAATGCTGTAGGCGATAAAAATAAAAAAGCCAGAGGTGAAAGCTAACTCCTAGGTACCTCTAAGTACGATGCGAGAAGAAAACGATCGTACCGTTTAAATGATTACATCGTATTTGTTACAGTCGCAAAGATTTTTATTTGCGTATACTTTTACGGTACAATATCCAGATGTTGCAAGTAAATCGGTTTAATAGAAACTCATTTTTTCTTATGGACATACGTAGACGTAATAATAGTAATATTATTATTAGCGAAACCACGGTGAAAAAATAATCGTTGCGGATCGCGTGGATAAACGCACGCCGCAGACGAAATAACACGATATAGACAATAATATCTGAGACAAAATAACAACAATAGTAATGATATGAGGGCGAAGGGAATATTGTTATAATAAGACGTGAAGGGGAAAAAATACGTCGGTCTACGTGTATATTTATGTACACGAGCAAATATATACACGCGTGAGGCGAAAAAAAAAATAAAAATAAATATGAGTAGAGTGAAAGGAAAAAAAGTGTTCGAGGCCTATTTTTCAAGCTTCATTTCGCCTAAAAGAAAAGGAGAACGCGGCCGCCCGTCGGAGGGTCGTCTCTCCGCCGCCACTGCGACCGCCGACGTCGTTTGACAGTGTCTATTTTTCTCGTTTTCGTATTTTTCTTGTTCACTATCAGCGCAAGGCAACACACCCTCGCCGCCATTCACCACTCGTCCACACCTCCGGGCCGCAACCCCCACGTACCACCATCGCTCCGCGCACCGTTTGTCCGGCCCCTCCGCGCGCGAGGACCCCGTGCGTATGGGAACAACATTGTGAACGACGACGACGACGATGACGATGACGACGACGACGACGACGAGGCGGAAGAGAGACCGTATCAGCGAGGGCGGGAGAAGGGTTCGTTTTTAAAAGTTTCTTTTTGATTTTGACATTGACAAATACACAGCGTTTTATCATCAGTTGTTTTCCGCCTCCGCCCACGTATGTATATATATATACAGTGCCGTATACCGCCGCAGCCGCCGGTGTGCTTGTGCGTGCGAGTGCGCGTCACACGTCGCTTTTTCATCTCTCTCTCTCTATCTTTCTCTCTGCGTTCACGCACTACGTTGCACCACCGCTTCGAGAAATAGGGATGGAATTTTATTTTTCGCCCGCGTGTCGATCGCGTGCAGTGCGTGCGTGAGCGTATTAAAATTTTTTCCGCGCCAACGTACAATATTATCACGAGCGAGCCCTGCAACCGGGATTCGTTCCCTGCTCGTCTCATCGACAACCGCAGTGCCGGTACGGTTTTTCCTCTCCTCGGCGAGAGTAGAAAATGTGTTACGCGTGGACGCGTTTTCGTCGTGTCGATCCCTGCGAGTTGCGGACGCGTACGTACGCATTGCTGCCGCTACGCGAGAAACGTCGGGAGGCGATGTGAACGATACGCGAGGTGTGGGGACTGAGGAAGGGGCTCGCAGTGAATTCCGAAAGGGTTCGAGAAGTACGGATACAACGTACCTATTATGCGATTTCGAGCCCGGACTAATGGTCGTCATTTGTCAACGGTTAACGCGTCGAATTCCTGCGCAGTTACAAAACGGAAACGATAAAAGCGAACGCGTTGCTTTGAAGTATAAAAAGAAAATGCTACGACGCGTACGTTAATGCAACGCAATATTAAACGGTCAGCGATTCGCATGGAAAAACTAAAAAATTCCCCTCCTCTTCCCATGCGTTTTCGGTCAAGTCGTCTGTACCGTCCGTTTGAAGTTGCAACCGCCGATCAATTAGTGCACACCGCGTTACGATCGTTTGCCACAAACAATAATTTACAATACACGCGCGAATTGAAATAAACGCGCGTTGGCGACGAAAGCGCTGCGCGTACAACCATTTGGTTCGTTTTAATCTGGTAAAATGTCGACCGAACCCTTTTTAATAAGATCAACGGTCTTCCGCCGCCGGAGGGATCTCGGAATCCGTTGGCCTTCACCTCGGTCCCGCGGCGACGAACGGTTTTTCCGTTTCGTTTCCGGCGACACGGGAGAACCGCCGACCGTGCCCAGGTGCACACGACGACGCGTCTGTGGCGAAGAACGGTCCGCGGCACCGGAAACACCAACAGCTGTTTGCCGAGGGCTCGTCATTCGCTGACCGCGCATATAAACCGATTGTAAATTCGTCGTCGTCGTGTCGCACAGCTTGTGCCGGCCGGGAGGGTCGGATAAAATATGCATGAAAAGTTTTGATCGAACGATCAGCGCGCGCGCGCGTTTCGCGGTCTCCCGCGAATGATCGAAGAACACGCGGAACGCTGATGACGTAAAACAATCGTATTAATAACAGTCATCAGATTATGACCTTGTGTGATTAATGCGCTAGTCGTTGAACCCGAAAACGTAATGTTTTTGTGCCTGCAACGAGGGACGCGCTGACGTTGTGGTGGTGGTGGTGGTGGTAGTGGTGGTGGTGATAGTGGCGGCGGCCGCTAGTTATTATTGTACGCGGCCGCCGGGCGAAAGACGAAAAAATAAAATTAAAACGAAACACGAGAAACAACGGAGCCGAGGAGAAAACTTCGCGCAGACGAAAACAACAATTATAATAATTATAACGATAACAAAAGCCGCGGGAAGACGCGGGGACGTGAAAAATAAATCGCTCGGGCGTCCTTTCTCTTTCGGGGGACGCGCGACGATGTTATTATTATTAATTAAAAACCGGGCGTCGCGAGACCGATTAATATTGTCAAGTCGGTGGCATTTATCCTTTCTCCTCCGGTGCCGGCCGCGGCCGCACTCCCGTTCGCCGTGAACGCACAACGTATACGTAATAATTTCACGTACAAAGCGCGTTTACAATGTGTACAATAGGTGTGTAACGATCGTGTTACGTACTCTGCGGTTGTTAACGGTTGTTGTCGTTGCGTTATCATCGGTTGTACGGTGACGAAACGGTAGACATATTAGCCGTGCCAATAGACCGTAGGGCGACGTGAATGTACTATTCTCACCGGTAGCCGTGGGATACCCGACCGATCGTTTTTCAGCTGTTGTTGGACGCGATCGCGTACGGGTCTCGGCGCGATATCTGCCGGCGGGACGTCGTCCGGAAGGATAAAAAAAAAAAAAAAAAAAAAAAGAAAAAAAAAAATCGTTATCAATCCATTCGCCTCGTTATTTTTGATTAAACACTCTTTTTTGGCCGAGAGGGTTTTTTTCGTCGTCCACGTGTTCCCCCTCCCCTCCCCTTCACCGATGTGATGACGGTACGCAACGTGCATAGATATAATGTTATAAGCTTTAGCGTGTAAATACGCGCTATTCCGTGCGCGCCGAACGACGTCTGTTATAATATATCTCCGTCGTTGTACAACGTTGGCCGTCCCGAAAACGAGTAGCCGATAGAAACCGTTTGCGTATCAATCTTATTGCTCCATCGATCCGTGTGCCCATTATCGTAACACAATAATAACACGTAGGTACGAATACCACGCGGCGCAACGCCACGACGCTGATTAATGTCGCCCGTCCAGTGGGTCTCGGTCGTCGCGTCACCGCCACACGCAATATTTTTCATCTTATTGTGTCGCTACGGGCGTATTACGCAGGTCGTCTCGCACGTCCCCAATAACAGGTAGACCGGCCGGCCATCCGTATAACTGATGCGCCTACTGCGCGCGGGTTCTTTCGGATTCAAAATTCTCGACATCCAAATCGTTCACGGGATTATTATCGCCATCAATTGCTGTTTCGGTTCGGCGAGAAGAATTGTGACGGAAAAGACAATCGAAAGTTCGGGGTTTCGTTAGAGTCCAACTTTTTAATTTCGGTTTCACCGATGTACGTACGCGTAAAAATTATGGTCATTCATTTTGAGATACGATGTTTTTCGACGAAAACAATTATGTAAATCCTTTTTATATATATATATATATATATATATATATATATCTACGAGAGTTATTTAAATTTAAGTTTTTTTTGTATTTTTCTGGTAGCCCATGATCAACGTCACGACGATCGTCGAGCCTGACATTAGGCTAAAGTAATTTATGTATTACATACAAGTGGGTGTTTTGAAAATTCTGAAAATTGATAAATGTGTTTCTCCAGAAACGGTGTTCGGATTGCGAAAAATATGAATATTATATAACGTTTAATATACTTATACGTATAGACAATCAAATCGCATATGGGTGTATTATATGGGACGCTTATAAAGCGTGTTCAAAATCGTTTCTGAGGCGTGTCGCGGAGGTACCATTTTAGCGGCATTATAATTAATTATATATCGTTTGAATACTGTTCATGTGTAGTGTGACGGATTCATAAAACGATTTTGGAGGGTCAAAGAAATGAATAAATTGGATTTTATCGCGCTGAAGATGTTTTCGCTTATCGTACGTTGTATGCAGGACCTTTATTGTCAAGATACATAAGTAAAAAAATAATAATAAAATAAATAACTATAATAAATAATTCATTAAAAACCATTGAAAACCATAATTATTAGGAGTAGGTATTGCAAAGCTAAAGGATATGGTATAGTGTAATGGGAAGATAAGACTCGGACGAGCCATCTATGGTGAACACACTCGTATCACAAAACAATTTTGTTTGAAAATTATCAAATGCGAAATCGCACGTGTAGGGGAGGCGAAGAACTGTTCCGTTTGCGAAAATTTTCGTAAGCAAATGGTAAAACATCCGCATTGTAGTCGGATGGAGTACCTAATCGAATATCCGTCCATAGGAGTCTCTCGTCGACAATCCAGGGCCCGTGTCTTAAACTGAATGTGGTGTTCGCTGTGTTTTTTACAGTTTGTCTGTGTCAGACGTCGACAAGAACGCTAAGGCATGACGAACGTAGCGTTATGTGTATGGACAGTGAGCATGAATACGATGTGTGAGCGCGTTTCGGACAAACGGTGAGTAAAAACGAAATATCGCTCGCTGCGTAACCGTACACACAAACACCCACGCAGGGACGGCTCCAGAGCCTTGGTTAGAATGGGTGGGGCAAGTTATAATTTTACAAAATCTTATAACAAAGAAAAAACAACAATTTAGTCCGTACAGAAATGTGTTACGCAATTCGTGTTTCGAACATTATAAAATAATAATATCATAGTACCATACCATAGTATATTTTATATTAATAGAGTTTATTTATAGCCTTATTGGTTCTTCATAATATAGATAGCAGGTACATACAGTGCTCGACTTGGAAAAATTAAAGAAGTGGACTCTATTTACATTAAAAAAAAAGGACGTCCCAAAAACTGGCTGAGCGTTATGATTATAGCGTAATAATAGTAGGGGGACGCTTAAATTTCTGAAAATTAGTTGGGGTACTCCGTCTCCCTGCGACACCCCTCAAGTCGAGCACTGGGTACATTGTATAAACCGTCATACCTCTATGGCTCTATCTATATACTTGTGCATGTCGTATAAATAGTCCATATTATAATATGCATTTTTTGTTAACAAAATTAATTTTTTTATAAATACGGTACGGGCCTAGGACTCCCTCCCTGGATCCGCCCCTGCACTCACGTACGTGTATAGCTGTTTGAAATACAAGTGTGTGCGCACAATATGTCTCGATGGCAATGCACGCGAGTTTGATGTGAAATTGTTTATCGACGGAATGTGTTCGATAGGATGTCGGGAGTGAGTATCCCGATGAAATGTGTGCCGTTAAATGGTGCGGCGATGGCAAAAATCATCGTTCAGATCCGTACGCACACATAAACACATAACCCGTTACGTACATATGTACAAACGTGGTGGTTGTTACAATACTCTACGGCAGTGTCGACGGTGAAAGGGGGTGAGTGCGCGGTCGTTGTTGGCGCGCGAAATAAAGTGCACCCGAGCCCTCAAGGTCGACCGACAATTTATAGTTTGGGTTTGAATCGTCCGCAAGGATGCTTTCGCCCACCCCCTCGCCACCGGCCGCGAATATAGGTGTTCAGTGAGCGGTGGTGTATACGTGTACTTACTCGTTTTGCGGGCGTCCCTTGTACGTGTAATGGCGATGACTCGGTCGCTCTACGAAACCATGACCAGGTTAAAAGCGTTAACCCGTGCGACCATTTGTTCCGATCGCTCGACGACCAATACAATATATTGTGTTCTCCCAAACCACCACGTCACCCCGCCCCGCCCACTACCGAACTATACGTACTACGCCTGATATGTTCCGTCGATTGAGACGTTTTTTCTTTTTTTTTATTCACTCGATCCATTTTTTCCACTCATACAATCGGTTTTTCTTCTTCCGTTGTCGCTTCGAATGCGAACGCGATTTGTCACCAAAAGCACATCTTCATATTTAATTAATATTTGTGTACCTATATGTCATTATAAGCAGTGATAATTAAATGCACCGAACGATTTAAATCGCTTTAGAGCGCATATATTGCATTTGAATCGAAATAAAACGAAAGTCATATGCCCGTAGCTCATCGGGAATTATATTGCATCAAAACTTGTTAAAAAAATATTTTAATAAAGGAAATAAAAAATGTTAAGATATCGAAATCTCTATACCGATACAATAGATGAATAGAAGAATAAGGGTTCTCCTTTGTGTATCACAATACAAATAATATGGCAAAAAATTTGAAATTACAAACTGTCCTAATGTGTACGACCCATTCGGTTCTGACCCGGATGCGGATTATGATACATGTGTATTATTATTGTTAATTCTTTATTATTTTTTTTTTTTTTTTTTTTGCTTATTTCGTTCCTCGTAACTTTTCATGCATAGGGTTTATACATAGACTCCAACATATGTATATACATATAATATATATGTATGTGAGAATTACAATAAAAACAACAATAAATCTTCGATCGGAAAAAATATTTTGTTGGCAGAGTGTTGCGCACATTTGTCGCGAATGCGTGTGTGCAGTGCCAATATAATTCGCGCAACGAAACGGCATCTGTCAGCCATCCCTTCATTGCCCATCTCCACCACCTCCATCCAACATGCGTGCAACAAAAATTGATTTCCTCTAAGGACCGTGAAATTAAAAGCGATTTGTAATATATATAATATGTAAAAGTATGTTTTTTCCCCAATGTCGTCGTTGTCGTCGTCCTCTTCCTTATTCTTCGCCCTTAGCTGCCGATATCCCTCTTGAGGCAGGACATACAGACACACACACACAGACTTTCCATTTCCGAAGTCATTGTTTTTCTCATCTGGACATCTGGCCACCGCTAACGCCCATATTTCCGAAGTATTGCGGGAAGACGCCACCCCTGTGCCATGAACGCTGTCGGCTTGTAGTCCTGCAATATCGTACGAAAATATTAAAATATATTACACTGATGTTAGTATTCGGTAAGTGGTTATATAATATATAATGCATGTATAACGTGAGCACGAGTGCTGACTTGACAAACGTTTATATATATTCAATATAACAGAAGTATGACTCAAATCTCCGTGTGACTATAACTACAGTTCAAACACCTGTTCGACATAAAATTTTATAAATTATGTAATACTATTATGTATTGTGTTCGATAAAAAAAAGCACATCGTTTAAGTAGATAGAACTGGTACCGCAGCGAAAATATTACGGTCGTTTCGACATCAACATACTCTCGAGACTATAATACTAACTTATGACGGAACAAATGCATTATTTACTGTCGACACAATAATAAAGTTTAACAGTGAAAAACATGATTAAGTCAAAATTTCCGCGACGGGTAAATAGCATGTATATGGTGCCATCTTTTTATGATTTTATAGAAAACTTCAACAAATGCGTTGATATTTCAATAAACTACTATCGTCTCTAAACAAATATTGTTCATTAAAATAAATTGTCTCTGTAATCTCTACTTGTAATTGTCTATATAATGGCGATGCATTATTATAATATATCTACCGATGATTTGTTAAAATATATGCATATCTGTAAGCATATTCCTTATTAGAATATCAAACAGCATACTTTAGAAAATTGTGTTTTATGGAAGTATATAACTCGCATTTGTTTATTTATTATTCCCTTATTATAATTTGTAAAACTATTTCTTTATTTATTTACAAGTATATTTCCGTACGAGATTTTACTGTTCACAAATAATTCTTTTCAAAGGTTATTATAGGCTATTAGTGTTTTATATATTAATGAGTTAATGATAATAGCTGTATCTGACAATTGTGATTATAATTCATTTTATTCGCATTGATGAAAATTAAATGAGAAAAAGAATAAAAAAGAATCGTAACAATTGAACTTATTATCCTGTTTAAAACCTCTCTAAAAATCCATAAAAACACGGAGTATGAGAGTCGAATTAACGAGTTTTTTTTTTTTTTTTGGAAAAAACCATAGCAGAATTACGCTCATTTTATATTTTTAGAGACCGTAAATTATAATTAAATAGTTTTATTTTTCAGTGCATAATGATATGGCCCGTTCCGGAGCCGTTGGAAATTAAAAACGTTTTAAAAAACGTTTGACACAAACGTTCTTTATTTTTATTCGGTAAATCATGAATAAATAAGTGGACTTTTTAATTTTACCAACCCAAAGAAATTTCGCATAGTAGTGAACGCTTACCATGTTTTTTGTTAAGATTTTCGAGTTTAACTTTAATGGAAATTCTTTTTTCGTTGTTTGAATTTAATTTGGATCCAAAGTTAAAACTCTATTATGTTCGACCAAAGAACAATAACGAAATCATAAATATTTGTAATGAATAATAGTATAATAACATTTTGTCTCTACTGTTCTATTTAATATACATTGGCCTTAATAATTTCAGAATAATATTAATACACTTAAAATTGATCGTACTACCAAATGAGTTAAATTATATCAATTTATAAATACATTTAAAAGTAACAAAGTTTAACTACACGATGTTAAAATAATACATTAACGCTTCAACAATCATTTAGGATGTAATGCAATTTTCTAACGACAAAGTCGAAACCGAATATGATAGTAAGAATTCGTTTTTTGCATTTATTAAGTAGTGCTGTCCATAAATTACATCGTAACTCTACGCATAACTTTGCTATTAATATTTGTGGAGGGGGTGGGGGAGAACCAAAATTATTATATTTTATTGTCTTTTTCCGTGATTCCCGGGAGGGAGTGACGGTCGTTATGATATATATTTATTCTTTGTGTATCTCATTTTTATAAACATCTATACGGTATCAACGTATCAGATTTAACCGCGTCCGGTATGGGAGCCGGAAGTGCGAGTACGGGTTCGAGGAAACGGTTTTATTCATAAGAAATCCCGTATTCAGGCTTTGCATCCGAATTTTCCGCATACGACCGCCCGTAGGATGCGTGTGTGTGTGTGTGTGTGTGTGTGTGTCGGTGTGAGTGCACGTGAAAGACGCAGGGATAGTCGGTCATCTTTATTATTCCATCCGTGCGTGGGCGACGACTGTGGAGCTGTATATAAATAAACGCGCGTTTGTGTGTTTGTGCGCGAGACGGAAAAAAACTAAACCTCGGGAAACGCGAAAAAAAAAAGAGAAACCCTTCTTGTGTACATATATATATATATATATATATAAATAAATGTGCTTGCGTGTGCGCGTGTGTATAAAACGACTCGGGGGTGGTAGCGGAGGTACGCGCACAAAAAAAAAAAAAAAATCCGCTCGTAAGAAAAATGAAGCCATCCGCACACGGTTCGTGCGCTCGCCCGTGTTTGTAAAGAATAGGGTGCTGCCGCTCGTCTCTCCGCGGACGACGGGATCGGTCGGAGTGCGGTGGCGGCGGCGGTGTTTTCGGAGATTGATCGCCCCCGAACGTCGGCTGATTGAAGAACGCATTAACCGAGCCACTGATGGCCGCAGCCCCGCCACCGACCAACCCGCCCATCGACCGTTCTTCTCTCTCTTCTTTCGCCCATACGCACACACGATTCTTTCTTTTTTTCTCTCTCTCACGTACTCTGTGTGTATATATATAAAGTGCGTGCGCCGCCGCCGCCGCCGCACTCCATCTTTCGCCACGTTTATATATATATATTTGAAGCTCTCCTCCACCACCGACAAAACTTTGCCCCGCCTCCGTCGCCGCCACCGTTTCCTGCTTAACATTTAGACGCTCCCGGGGAAAAACAAACCCTTGTCGTGGCCCGCCTGCGATCTCCGTCAGCCGCCGCCTGATGTGGCAAAACGGAACGAGAAATGAAAACGGTGCGCGGGGGGGAGGAAAAAAAAACAACACGACACGGAACGCCTCGCGGAAAATCATCCATCATCTTGATTGCCTTTGGGAGAGAGAAAGAGAGAGAGAGAGAGAGAGAATAAAAACGCGCGCGCACAAAGAAGAGAAAAAACCAAAAGTAAAACGGGCGGAAAACAAAAAAAAAAAAAAAAGGAAAAAAGAAACCAGGGGGGAGGCCTTTCCATTTCGACGCACCCGCCACCACCCCCCCCCCCGCCCCCCCCCCCCCCCGCTGTGCTTGTACGTTTTGCGCGCGCGTATAAATCATCGGCCGTGTACGATATGCCGCGACGTCAAGAACCAAAAAACGCGCGTGTGCTTTCCTTCCGTCGGCCCAGGGTACAGGGCTGAGGGGCTGCTGATAGAAAACGCCGAGTACGCTTCCATTCATTATTATCAAGATGCATGCAATGTTCTCCGAGTCGCGGCGGACGGGATCGTTGTTTTTTGCGTTTAACGGACGCTGCAGGTCTGCTGAGCCGAGGAAAATACGGATGTATCCGAATTTCGCGTTGGACAAACTTTGACGGTTCAGAGCGGTTGTTATCTATTTTTTTACGCACACACATACACACACACACACACACACACACACACACACACACACACACACACATATTTTTACACAAAACATAACAGCGCACGACGTACCATCATGATTGTTTGGCGTATTCAAAACGGAGTTCAACGATTATAGAAAAACTTTTCTACTTTCGCGTTTGCAAATCGTCCGCAGTCGAATTTAGATGAATCTCTAAAAATCAATACCAAACCCGTACACGTAACACGTAATGTACACCGTGCGCGTGGATCCAATTGAACGCAATACGTGTGCGGTAGGTCAGCCGGCCCTCGCGATCCGATCTACAAAATTAGCGTGACGATCAAGCCCGCGGTGTATGCACCACGTGTACACCTATACCGCGGTCAACAAACCTGTATACACACGTGGATCGAATAGAGTGTCGAATACCGAGTGCACACGCGTAGTTCGCAGTTGCCATCGCTCCCGACGGAGTACCATCCCGCAAACTTTATCCCTTTCAATTTCGCTGCCGAATACCGCCGTACGGGGTGCGTTCCGCCACAGCACCGCACGACTCGTTGGACGATCACATCGGCGCCACGACCGTATAACGATTACGAGCGCGTATCGTGCGGACGTCGAGTGTTGTTTTTCCTCTCGCGATAATACACGTCTGACGATGAAATGATATATATATATGTACGATCGGTAACTTTCGGTACATGTACGTGTATAAACACGCGGCGCGATGAGGGTGAATCAGTCGCGGGGGACTTGGATTAATACTTCAACGAGTGCGAACAGGGACGCGCTCTCGTCCGCCCGCTCACCCCCTAAAGTACGTAGTATCACCGTATACACGTGTACGATACAAGTGTGCGCGCGCGCTGCAGTGTATTTGTTCATGTATTTATACTTTTGTTGTTATTGTTTGTTTTTCGATCGAAAAACGCCGGGATTGAGCCGAAGATTAAAACTGTTTTCGTTCCGTCAAAGCTCGCGCGATGCGATAGGATGCCGTTGTCGCGCGCAAAAGTTTTCAAGACGAATATTAATACGCGTGCTTCACCTCGGATACGACTTTGCGAAGTTTTCCCGACTCCCGGAACCGTCTTTCGTACACCCACACACACGCACTTAATGTATATACACAGGTATACATAAATATATATATATATATATATATGTTCATGTATATTTTCGAAGGAATATTTGGAGTTTCATCAAGTTTAATGGATTCGATACTTAGACTTCTTACACGCGCTCTTTTTCACGTCGAACAACCTCTGTTTTGGGCGCTTTGTTTACGATTGCGATGTTCTTATAATGGACTTTTACAGGACTTTTAAGTATCGAATCTATTTAAATACGAAACTCGAGTACTGTTTTATAGCATACGATATTAGGTGGGAGAACGTGCACATGCACCGTCTTCATACAGTAGATTCTCTCGTACTCGATTTTATTATTTCTAGGTAATTTATAGTCGTAAAATATTAATCCGTGTTCATGATTATAATCATCAGTGATTTAACGTTGGGTTACAGATGCATTTATTTATTTTATTTCTTTCCGCATAGTTAAAAACATAATAGGTATTAATTCGATTAATTATAATGATAAACGGATGAATTATACTAGGTGTGTTATACTTCATAGGCTATGTTTCTTTCAATACTATTCATAATAATGTGCATTGTACTGAAATTCTTGGAAAATCAGTACTATAGATCAGGAAAAAATAGAAAAGTTAGAGTTTATTTATTATTGTAGATAGAATAGTCAGCGGTTCGGTAAATTGTTTTATAGCGCGTGAAATGAACAGTTAAAAAGAATAAATCGATATTTGAACGCGAACCGTGTAAACGTTGAACACGATAATTATAATCAACATTTTTAACCACACGAAAATAGTCTTTTAAATTAATTATCGCACTTTGTAAACTAAAAACATTAAGCGTATTAACACACAATATATTTAAATACAAAGTTTTTTTTTTATCATTTTATAATCGCAATAGCATTATATATGTTTGTATGATAATATTACATCTATGTCTATAAACGAACGAGGAAAAAAAAATAAAAACAATAAAAAGTTAAAAAAGTGGTTTTTAATTATAAAATTTTTAATTATTCATACACTAAATATCTACCAGTCAAGTATTTTACCATGTGAAATAAAGTTAATTATAATTATGAGCGTAAAATGTTTTTACGAATTCTTGATTATATTTTACTCAAGTCACTTCCGCTCCTGTAAAACATGATGTATTTACGAGGTGTGGCTATGAAATAATGAGACCATCGAACTAACAATAAAGCACGAACAGATAAAGGAATAATGTTGATATATTTACAATTTATGAATATCACTGCATCGAAAAATACCAGTTTAAACACTGTTCGTTCAATAATTTACGTGTGAACGCTGTTCAAAGTGATTACTTCTGCGCTATGAATCGCAATCGTGTCGGACAAAAAAAAAGCATATTTTGATTTAAAATATCTCTTGAAACTCAGAGGATATGCTTCGGAAATTTTACGTTTGTTGGTACCGATTTGTATGGGAATGCTGTTATATAACGAATATGTGTTTATGATGAGTGGCACAAACGATTTATTAAAGGTCGTGATGAGGAATATATTTACCCATGTTTGTAAAAATTAACTCTAACGATGTGACCGAGGATTAGGATGATAGCTGAAACGGTTAACATTAACAAGTAGATCATAAGACAGATTGTTCACGGTCAATTGAACATGATAAAACTTTGCACTAAAACGGTCCTCAAAAACCTCTTTCAGGAACAAAAAGTCGGTTGACGAATTTACACAGACATTTTTGAACGGATGAAAAGCGAACCAGACTTGTTGAAAAGGCTAATAACATATGATGAAACTTGGATCTTACAATATGATTCAGAAACTAATAGAAAGTTTATGCATTGAAAAAACTTCGGCATTACGAAAAATGAAAAAAAGTTCGAATCAGTAAGTCAAAATTAAACGGTAAAATATGATTGAGAACGTTATTTTTAGTAACACGATTGAGAACGCTCAAGCTTTTTCTCCAACGTTGCCAAATGTAATCAATAGATAATATGAGCACAATAATCTGTTGATATTTATCGGACTTTTATTGGATTAGCTGGATGTTAATAGTAACTTATATACCAGATATGAAATAATGACGGTTAGGCTTTGCAGTCGTCGCACAAACTATTTGTCAATACATTTCATAATCTTATAAATTTTACATATTTTACAATTTTTACATTTATTTTTATAATTACTTCATTTTTATATATTTATATTTCATAATATTATAAGTTCTACATCATTTTAATTTTTTATTCATATTATATATTACATATTATTAGGTGCTTATTTGTATACGTTTATAATTATTATTTTATAACTTTCTTCAAGAATAATTATTGAATGTATACTGCATTTTTCAAAAGCCAACTAAATGATATAGTAAGCTATGGTAACGTTGCACATAAATTCGTTCTCAATCTTTTCGTTTCTTGGGTTTTTTTTTTTTGGGTCAGCGCTAAGTTCTTTGTTAATTTTAAGTGTTCTCAATCGTTCGGTCAAAAAGGTATAACGTTCTCAATCGTTCGATAACCAAATTAAAGGCTATGTTAATCGTATTTTTTTATGTAAAGGGAACAATTATAGGTGAATGGGTAATTCAGGGAAAAACTTATAAATCAACATTATTATTTACAAGTCATGACAATACTCCGAAAACACGTAAATAAGTATAAAGCGGTCCAAATCGTGGAAAAACGAACCGCTACATTTGCATCACGACAATGCGTAAGCTCATAATGTTTTATCTGTAAGGCAGTTTCTAGCCAAAAGTCGACCTTCCAATGCTTGAACATCCCATGTTCATCAGATTTTGTCATTATATAGAAGGGATAAATGGTAAATTATTAAAATTCGTAAATAAAAAGTTTTTAGAAAGTATCGTTATTTACAACATTTATTTTCCCGTCATTTATTATTTGTGTTTAGTTACATCTTGTAGGTATACATGAAGTATATATTATTTTAACTCGGTACATGTATGTTTGTTCAGTTTTGTACGAAAATCATCCGATGGTTCATCAAATGTTGTGTCATTCATCCTTGGGTATGCAATTTTAAAGGGTGTAATTTTTGTAATATTTAATCTATTATTCACTACTAGTTTGATATTTTTAACTTTGTTGCTGATAATGTGTTAAAAACTCAATAATGCTGATTGTATGCTAATTATTAGAAAACAATTCTAGGGAAAGGTATTTGATTTTTCGGTCTATGAGAGGACGTAGTTTGTCTCTGATCCTTTATTCATTGCGAACAAATGCGCATCATTTGTGTACGTATTTGGTTAAGTCGTAATACTGCCGCGATAAGCACTTACGGTACGAATTGTATTGGATTAGAGATGTTCGTGTACACTAGATGCCGTAATTATCGTGTACTCGTTCAATTAAACGGAACGGCTTATAGTGTCATACTTTGTGTTCAAACTTGAGGTTTTCACTCCAAAGCATTTGTCTAAACTGTTAAACCGAATAACGAGTATTAGAATATCGTATAATCTCTATTAAACATATTATTTAAGTAATACGGTGAAACAAGAACCAATCACGGACGTTTTCTCATACACGATCTGTTGTCGCCAATACCGTGTTATTGTTACGGACGGTGATTGTGCCCCTCGTCTACTTTTGTAAAAATTATTTTTTTCCTATCCATCCCCTTCTCACCGCCGTCCGGCTGTCGTAAAAATGGCCGTATTCGATCCCTTCAAACGTTGCAATATACCGCTATAATATATCACACGTCGCGATTATTGTGCAGGCGACAGGTGCTGCGTATATATTATATAATAATAATAATAATAATAATAATAATAATAATAATAATAATAATAATAATGTAATATATTTATTGCGTTTCCCGTCGGTGCGGTTTCGCTCGTCGCGATGACACGAACGAATGGATTTTAATATCGTAATTGCAACGCCGTCTCTTCCTGCGCTGCACCATCGACGGCGGACCGCAAACGAGATCGTTTGTAATGAAAATCCCGTAAAGTTTACGATGACTGATGAGGTTCCGCGCGCGGTACATATATATATATATATATATATAATATTATGTAATATGTACGCGAGTTTTAACGATTCCCGCCCGGGGTGCAAGGACTGCGTCGTAGTCGTCGTCGTCGTCGTCGTCGTCGTCATATTCCGTGTTGTTGCGTTTTAACGACTCGCAATTAGTTCCGTCGTACAACATTGATCCGAAACCAGATGTTACGGGAGACCGGGGAACGCCAACAAAACCAAAAGTCCTCTTTAAAAACTCGAAAATATTTATCCGACACGGCTGTGCACATAATTGTACGTTATTAGTAACAAACGTTTTGACGTGATGCACGCATAAATATATATTGGATGTTATGGAAAAAAACGATGGGTTTTCGAGGAATAGTTTAATCGATCGACATCATCATCATATCGAACAGTATACGTCCGTGAATACGTGATTCATTGCAGACCCGTATTCTACGTTTTTTAACAGTTTTATACGTTTGGCTGTTCGCACAAAAACAATAATTTCAGTGGTATAAAATATAGCATTTTTTTCTAAAGATCTTTTTAAATAACAATTTCGACACGATATCCGGCTCCATTCGACGAAAATGCGTGCACTAATACTTCGTTAAAAAAAAAAATGCTTTAATATTGATATCATGTTTATGTAAAACGCAATACTTTCATATTAAACAAATCGTTTTACCCTCGACAAATTTTAAACACCACCTTAACCGTAGCCTGATTATGTCAACAGCAGCTAAATGTATTACAGTCGTATAGGTTCGTGTTTAAAAACTAGAGCCACTCGTGTATGCCTACTAAAGCGCTACACAGTGACAGTCACAGTTCGCACATCGCAAGGATCGTAATCTAACGCGTTCACTGAAAGTTCAAACTGAAAATATACGCGAGCAGTAAAATAATACACTTCAGCCGTGACATTCGATAAATAATTGTATTTATTTTTCTCGGGTACCTACGCACATCGGTGATCCCGGTCGGAATATTGTTTTCATTGATTTCGATCGTCGATTGAAACAATGCACGGAAGTGGGGTATCTTTCTGCCGTGTAATTTACACACCGATCTGCTATCGCGTGACGAATCGGTGTATTACTCATCGCACGATGTCTTTATCAAGTATAATATCCATTCGAAATCGTCGCGTGATTATGATAATGACGATGACGACGATTAGTATCACATCGGTAGGCGACCGGGCGCACGATCGTATCCGCGTCACGGTCAACAGAAACATCAACGCTCTCCCGTAACCGGTGCGATATTCGTTGGTAGCGCGACCGTTTACGGGGATTAGAACGAGCGAACAAAACGGCTACTACCATGCAGGTGCGTTATGCGTTACTAAACGACTAGTGTTTCTAGCCCGCACTCGACCCACGGGTGTTCGATGGCGATTATTTACCGATGCATGTGTAACGACGATGAAACGCCTGCGGTGCGCTAGGATTCCCGACGATCGGTGCGGACCAACGAAACGAATCCGCCCGAGAACGGGTCGCTTGGCAAAAGCTCGTATCGGAATCCGGTACGCAACGGTAAATCGCACGGGGACCCTTTGCCGTCGTCGTTGTACATTTAACCGACTCGGAACGTACAACAGAACCGTTGACCCGTGCTCGAGCAGATAAAACGTCGAACGATCTCCGCGCGCGTTTCGCTCACCGTTGCTGATGCGCACAAACCATGAAAGTGCGCGCCGCGTGTGTAATACGTCGTGCGCAGCGTTTGGCTTCACGGACAAGGCCGACTCATTCGGGGCCCCGCCGGCTACGGTAATCGATAATTTTTGGAAAGAAAGTCTTGTGTTTTTTTTTTTTTATATATACATTTTTTGTTCCCCGCCGCCGCTTCGTTCGCGCAGTATTGTTCCACCGTCGTCGGCCCGTTGTCTCTAAACGCGCGCGTACGAAGCCGCGGACCGGCCGGGGGCACAGCGCGCGGCGATGGGGGGGGGGGGGGTCGCATTACGGGGAGAGGAGGAGGGGCCGTTCGCGGTAGGAAAAAACGCGAACGAGGGACGAAAAAAGGGGTTCGGAGTGGGGAGGGCGAGAGAGACCTGCTGCGGAAAAGGGACACGGAAAGCCTCAGAAATTGATTACAGACATTAATACTCTGACACCCTGGACACTTTTATTAATGTACTTTCTACCCTTTCGCCCGGTGGGCGCGCACAGCATCTCTCGCGGCGTTCAGGGACGACGAAGAGAGAGAGAGAGAGAGAGAGAGAGAGAGAGAGAGAGCGAAAGAGAGTGAGAGAGAAATTTTTCGCCGAAAAAACCCTCTATCCTCCCCCCGCCCTTTCCGAACACTACCGTCGACTGTATTCGTATATGTATGTGTATATATGTATGTGTGCGTGTACCGACGTCGTCGTCGTCGTGCGCGCCTTCTCCGCAGCAGCAGTGAAGCAGCTCTCCCGTAGCGCCGCCGCCGCGCACACCGCACTGCAACAGCACTAGAATACACGTCGACCGTGGCGGCGGCGGAGAGTTGACAAATTTCGGTGGCATTAATACCCGTCCGTTTTCTACAATGCGCCTACGGTGTGCGAGTCGGCCTCTCCTTCCCTCGACCGGTCTTGGTACGCGCGTGTGTAAGACACGGAGAAAGGGAGAGACGTGGGAAGATAGCGTGTGTGCGTGCACGCGTCTATTGTGTGCGTGCGATTCGAGCACTGGTGGAAAGACGTAACGGGGACATGTGGGGGACGAAAAGAAAAGAAAAAAAAAAAATTGGGTAAAAACACCTCTCGGGGAGAGCCGACTGAACTCGGCAAAACGGACTCGGACGTGTGCAGCGACGACGGTACCGCGGGAGGAGGGAGGGGGAAGAAGATTACGTCTCTCGCGCATAATTCGCTGACGTTTCCACGCCGTCCGTTAATTTCACGTGTACAATACGTACGCACTACGCATATTGTATAACGGCGAGAGGGATTGTCGTCGACACCTTTGCAGACACTGACTAATCCTCTTGCGCCCGTCCGCGCACTACAACGGAAAAGCCGTTACGATTGTTGGCGGCCCCGAGCACTCCGAGGAGTCGTACGATATAATGCACCGGTACAAGTACGCGTTATGTGCGCGGGTATGCCGGCCGCGGAACGCGTTTTGAAAAATCGTCGACGACGCGTGAAAAATTCGACAGTCCGTGTGAACCGCGTTCGAGCTGTTATCGTGCCTGCACAACGTACGGTATATGCGATGCGTTGAAAAATAAAAATATACCAGTGAGAACAAATCGAACGCCCTCAGCCCATCGCTTCCTTGCGCGTAATAGCTATAACACGTTATAATACGTTCCAGTATACCCGTGTTAGTTCTCGCACGTGTTACAGTGGGTTTCGCGAGGAGTGGACGAGGCAAAAAGTATAACTCGTCGTGATTTTTATATCGAACAACTCAATATTGTGACTACGATTTATTCAAATATTATAACTTAAAAAAAAAAAAAAAACATTGTATTCTAATTGAAAACCATAAACGATTTTTAAGAAATGATCCCTAAAATCGCCGTTATAGTTTTTCGACTTCATGATACCAAAAATCCCTTAAAAATATTATATTTATAACGTATCCCCTCCTACACTCCCTTTGAAAATTCCTCGGCACGTTAGTGTAACGTATACAGTCGTGTTCGTTTTGCAGTTAGTTCTGTACCTACAACTTTTCAGGAATAAATTATATAAATCGCTCACGAAAATGACGCGATAAAAATCTGATAGTGACATACACAGTGATGGCTTCTATACATCGAAAACAAAAATCACATCTGTTTGTCACCTTTACATAATAATATAATAGATTTTATCGTCGTATATATGTTAAATTAACATATAGGCATTAACATTGTTAATCATATTTTATCGATTCATTAAAAACTATTGTTTTAATTTTAACGAATGCCAATCAGCTATGTAGGTACTATTATTATGCACGCATATTCTTATATTAAGTGATCACTTAATAGAAAAATTAAAGACAATAACGTAAATTCCTTATAAGTTTTTGTTAACGACGAGAAATTATTTTCATTTTTCTTTTGATTAATAGTAATAACATTGAATTTAATTGGTTATATTGATTTCGGCATTTTATAAATTAGATCAAACCTGTTTTGTACAATAGATATCTTTGTTAAATCATAAATATCAATATAAAGTTTATCCCCCGTTTATTTATGTATATATATATAAAAAAAAAAAAAGATGAAATTCGTTATTTCAAATAGCGAAGCAATCAAGGCTCATGTATTTTTCTTTTCATTTCGAACGACGCCATCACGTGCATCGCATCAGTGCGGTACGAACACTTACCATTATAAAACAGCGCGGCAATGATATGATCACAGTTTTAGATTTAGCAGCGATTAAGTTCGCGCGAACCCTACAAACGTCGACGGATAAAATAATAATTTCCGAAATCGTTTGTTGCCGCACCGTTTCGGTCAACGTTTTCGAAATTCCGTTCGCGACTCCTGTGTCTCGTGTACAATGCGCAGACGTCATCACTCGCGAAGGAAACGGTTATCTACGTACGACTTGTGCTACAGATCACAGATAAGTCCGTACACGCTAAATATACAATATACGTATGTATGTGTGTGTGATGTCTCCGAGAAAATCCAATCTCCATGCCATTATAACACACTCGGCAAGTGTATGACGATATGACGTAAACGAAATCGTTTCGTTTAACGCTCGCACGCGCGCGCACGTGCTGATCGATATGCTCCCGTATCGTCTCGTCCCCGCGACAAAGTTTGCGCGTACAACGTTGTAAAATTCTATGCGAAATGTACAACACATCATTATTATTATTGTGTAACGTAAGAATTTATTCCGTTTAAAAGTCATGTCGTATACGCATTACGCGTAAGTGCGTGTAAAGTAAAACGCGCACAAATTAAGCGATACACATTGAAACCGTTCTCGGCATAAATTATTATAACTAAATGTGTACACATACGTGTACCATAAATATACACTGTATGTATATTTAGGGGGAGAGAGCGCACGGGTACGCTTTACTGTTCACAGAAAAATCTCGTGTGCCGTCGAATAACAACGCAACGAATTATGTAAGAGTATTTTGATTATTTCTTTCTTTTCTTTTTTTTTTTTCTCTTTTCCGGTTTTCGGTTTTTATTTATTTATTTTTTTGAATAATGTATTACTTTGAACGCGTATCCTCGTTATATTAGTATCAAGTCGTTATTTTACGTTTCCCACCGTAAAAACTATGAATTCGAAGCTACAAAATGCGTACCCTGTATGAATATTCGTTTTTTTTTTAGCCCTAGTCAACGATAAATGCTTGATACATCGACCGTTTGCATCGCGTTACCGTTTGTCCATAAGTTATTTGATATATTCTTTTAGTAATTCGCTCATTGTTTTTTTTTCCACATCATTGCATGTATAATTATATCAAAGTAAATATTTTTAAATTAAAAATACTGAGCAAACGTCTCTATTACCTTTTGTATTTTAAACATCGTTGTAGGAAATAAACGTTTCGATAATTTATGACGTCTTGCGGTTATTAAACGACCGACTACTGAATTATTTTATCATTATTTCCAAATTGCACTCACGTCCCGTGACTGAAATGTACATCCAAAGTGTATACGTGGTTTAAAATGCATAATTTTCAATATGCAATCAATTCACGTCCACTTGTGCAATTTTTCTAATTAATTTTTATCACTAGTACTGCTAATAATTTTTGTTGAACATCAAATCGATTACAAAGCTTAATATATTTCGTAATAATAACTTTTATTTATTGCGAGGCACTGATTTATGTTTTAATTTTGTTCTAGGTATAATTATATTTATATACAAGAACCAAGAAGAACTTCGGTCGTAATGGAATACGAATTCATAAGCATGTTGAAATAATAACTACTATACGTACAAATTAAAATATATGTACATTATATACTGAAATCGATATGAAAAAATTGTATTTATTTATTATTTTTTCAAATTTATTCTTTAAACGTGATATTAATCCTTTTATATTCCTGTGTTTTCCATGTTACGTCATCAAAACAACGATAAAAAAAAAAAAAAAAAGAAGAAGCGTTTTCTGCAGCACTATATAGGTGGTACGTACGTACAATCGGGTGATTTGAGAACAGCGTATTTGTTATTCAAACGTTACACGAACGAACGTATAGGTATGTATACAGTTAAATAATAATACACTTTGGTCCAAAACATTGAACGGTGTATAATATCCGGTGCAGTGCGTTACGGGAAACACGTATAAATGAAGACGCGTCTGCCGGTCGAACGAATACATTAACGGGATGAACGCATGACAATTGGGTGCAGTATAAAATGTACCGATTTACGTAAATCCTAATTATTTCGTGACGTTCAGGCGCTACGTCAACGTATACGTAAACATGCACTGCAACCGCTAATCGTTACAAATCGACGCGTCCTATTTTAAGGCGCATAAATAAAACCGTTCACCGGCGAATTTTAAACCGTTTTGTTCGCGGAGCCCTTAAGGTGTTAAAAAATAATCAATGGGTCCAGGAATAGGAATATGAGGTCAATTCACAACTCGTTAAAAAAAAAAAAAAAAAATTTAAAAACCGTGTACCGATGATTGGTTTTTTAATTTGTTTCCGTTCATATTGTCGATAACTACAAGTTTCAAGTCGTTGCAGATGGAACCGTCGAAACTGTGTTCTAAATGCAATATCCAATCCCTTACGAGTGTAACGAATCGACTGTTGATGGTGTTAGCATTTCATTTAGTTCAGATGTGTCCGTGGAAACCCTGGATTGTATGCCGGGGGCTACGCGGAGCATATGTCCCAAGACCGTTGACCAAAGCGAACGAAATAATAACGCAAACGCGGTGGACCGCGGATTGTCTACCGCGGGCTTGCGACGATTTTCGTGTCGACGACGACATTTTCCGAGATTACAGTACACCGATTGGCGACCATCGATCGAACGCGCGAAAGTCGCGCATTTGCGTTACGAACATCGTTCATCATCCGATATGTGTACGCGTTTTATTTATGGCCCCGTAATGGTAGGAAAACCAATTACACTAAAACGCCGTTCCCGCCACCGAAACATCGGCGAATGCCAGGTACAGACATAATATATGCACGTGTCCGGATGTGGACCACCGCGTTTAATATCCGTGCATTACGTGCAACGACGTCGTGTTACATACGTCTGAATTATTACTTTTTGTGACGTCATCGCGTACGTGCACTCGTTCCGCGCGAACTTACAGTAATGTAATCTTACCGCTGTACGAACCACAGTCTTAAGTACCTAACCAATGATAATCGTACGTTATTTTCCAATTCGTGATGTTTAACTGAAATAAAAGCGTATCGCAAAGTTTACGAGTTCGACATGGGTAATATATCATCGTTTTGTACAAATAATTGTTTACGCGTTGTTGGTAATGTTTTGAATGCAGCAATTTTCTAATTTGTTGAAAAGAACAGTAGAAGAACCAAAGCATACATATACCCACGTTATTCTCAAAATTACGTGTATATATAATACACACACACACATACAAAGTCCTGCTAAGGATGTGGTAACAAAACACGTTTATATACTCATGTAATTTTCAAAATAAGTGTAAATAATTATACACAAATTCTGCATCGTTGTTTCATAAACTCGACGATTTTTAAAATCTTTTATTTACGGAAAAGCAGCCTAATATAACAATCTAAATATAAATAATAAAAAGTCGTATTAATTTTCATGAAATATTATTATTATTATGTTTTTTTTTTTATGTTTTATTAACTACAAAATGTGCGTTTCGTTATCGGATAAACCGTTACCATTGAGTTTATTCCTCTATAAATTCTCGCCTGATAAAATTGTTTTTGTTTTTGTTCCTCTTGATTGAAAATAAACGTAAAAAGTCCCGAAGCTTATAAAATAAAGAAGTTAAACTGTTGAGATGTGGTACAGTGTAATATTGTTAATCAGTACTCAGTCAAAACAAATGCGGTACATATTATTAATCATAAATACGTTTGAAGTATTTAGATTACTAAAAAATCTAAAAAAAAAAAAAAAATGATATGGCAAAGGAAAAAACTATTTACAATGTAATATTGTACGAAATCCGTAAAAACCATTTTACGCAGTGGAAAACTGTTCAGTGGTAAACAAAGATTGATTACGATGACGTTGTGATACACTTGAAATACGTCGAAAACACGTGTGTGCGTAGTACTATTTATGCACAAGATATATTTATACGTAATTTATCGCATAACATTATTTAGGCAAAGAGCTCGTGTCATGTTATCCCGCGCAAGACGTTTAGTGTTTACACGTCGGGTACGATGTTTAGCAACTCTATAACACTGCGTCGGCAAAGGACTGTAACGCAAGAGAATAATACTGCAAGCGGTCGATTGACGAACGAAAAAAGGTCGTGCGCACGTAACGTGTTACAATGCGAGTCCGTCGAAAAGCTTATTTTTTCACGGCCGACAATCGACGGTTTCGCGTTCGATCTTACAGACGTCGTGGTAAAACCAGTGAAATTCCGTACAGTCCCGCCCCTGGTATCGAATCGATAGACACGTACCAACACGATTTTCCGACGCGACTCGAGCGCGCGCAACACGGATCCCCACGTCTCCGGCAGCCAATCAACCTAACCTAACCGCGCGAAATCGACGGCCCTGTGTGATGTACGTCCACGGCCGTCAGCGACGTTCGGACGAAACAGTATTATACCTATAGGCGTAACTAGGGTAAAAAATCTGGGGGGACTACAGCCGTCCTTAACTTAAAATAACCTTTAGAATACTCCTACTCTTTTGTACCATGTTAATATATTTTATATTCTGAGCCAAGTAGGATTTATCAATGCGTATTTTTTTGTACGTGACACTATTGTGAGTTAAGTATGTGGTATACCATGTATAAAATGGAATATTTATGGCTAAGCCCCCCCCCTAGTTGCGCTTATAATTATACATAATTTACATTCAGCCAGTTTTCGTAGCAGTGAGCAGAGAAATGGACATGGAAGTAAGCAGCAAACACGTCGCTCGCGCTGACCGTTGTCGTTGCCCGTCGCTCCCGTCAAGAGCGGTAAATCGAGCAGTGCTAGCCGCATGTCCACCGACAGCGTGATATTAGGGCACATTAGCTGGGCACTGTAAACTGTCTACGACTCTGCCACTGAAGTGTTGTGAAAATTAAACGGAGCAGCGCGAGGAACAACTGCAATGGTTGAATATAAACGAGGCGTTACCGTTCAGGTCACCGAAAGCGCGCGGAACACGACCGTTCGAAATCCTTCGGAAAACGCGCCGCGCGCCCGTCGTACGCCACTCGGCATCCGCGCACCGTTACGCAACCGCTGCAATATTTCCGACGCCGGTACCGTATTTACGCGCGCGGTTTTCGTTTGGTTTATGTCTCCCGTTCGGCCGTCACATTTCTACAGGTGCGCGTGAACGGTGCACCGAATCGGCGTGTAACCCTCTTGCGCGTTTGTATTCTCTCGGGCGCGTTTCGGTCGCGGGGTGCGGCTCCATGGCCGCCGCTCTCTCGGTCATGACGTCTCCGGTCCGGGCCGCGGCGAGGGTGGGCCGCCGCCGCAGCAGCTCGACGCGTTTCGGTCATCCATCTTGCCGGCAATGAATCATGGGAGCGGACGACGATAATAACACGGGCACGCGCACGCACACTGGAGGCAAACGCGCGCGCGCGCACTCGGTGCACGGCGACTTCTGTCCGCTGCTGTTGCCGACGTCCGCGTCCGCCCGACTCTCCCATCGCGCCGTTTTCATGACAATAATAACAACAACGTTATTCGACGTGCTAACCGTGTCGCGTTTTACCGCAATAACATCACGCGCGCGATATCACGACCGTTCCGCGTCGGACACTCCCCGAGAGCAGTGTTCATGGCCCGATTGAAATTCTCGTAGGCCGTGCGCTTTCTCCCTTTTTTCCCTCTGTCCGCGTCGTACAATGGTCCCTGCGGATGAACTTAAATCGCGCGTCTAGGACTGACCTCGGATAATGTACGGGAAAGACTGTTACGGGCGGAACGATAAATGTCGCGTCGTGCGATTTCCGTGACGTTGCGGCTGTCCAGAAATCCGTTTCGGATGAACATTCTTATCGCATTACCCGACGCGAAACCACGTCTCGGGCGGTTTGTACGTACGTGTTGCTGTTGTTGTTACGCAGACGCATTGGTACTCGCACCAATACTGCGCGGTTTGCATGCGCGCTATCATCGATCCGCAGCAGTCGTACCGTTTTGAATACGTGAAATCGTTAATCATAAAATAATGTAATACATTGATATATAACCGGGTTTATCCGTATGTACTGCAACGCGTAGGTATATACGACACGCAGCGACGATTCGCGTTGATACAGGTGTACAAATGCGTTACGATACGTGTGCGGCGTGCACGTACAATTGCTTCAGTTACGGTCCGAACTCCAAACACGCGCTTTGTGATTGCGCGTCTCCGATGGGGACACGACGAGACATTTGAAATTCCGTCCCGCGCGCACGTTATTATGTCGCGCGGCACCTCGAGTGGTTTTTTCCTTGGCCACTCGCAAAAAACTATTCGCACAATACCTGTGGCTCGTTGCGAGAGCGGGTAAAAAAAAAAAAAAAAAAACATAACCCGAATCACGGGTGGTCCGCGCTTGTAGTACTGCGGCACATGCGTTCGACCCAAAAGATATATAAAATATGTGACGCGGCTTTTGCGATAAAAACCGTATACCCGATTTACAACGTGAATACGGTAACGTTTTTTATCGTGTCCAAAAAGAATAAAAGGAATTTTTTCTTCTTTTGATGCAAAAAAAAAAAAAAAAACTACACCAGCAAATAAAAATTTCCTTTCTTGGCGAGCGTAAGACCGCATAATCGAGTGCAGTCGGAACGTAACCTTTTAACACGACGGACATCACGGTTCGGTCTCGCGTCCGCATCGATTCGGCGGTCCGACAATCGTACAGCGTGCGCGTTCCCATCGTCCGGGTAATGTTGCGAACGGTGGAGGTGGCCCGGCGAAAACGATCACGCGGTTACCGTGGACCTGGGCGAGGCGTTCTTCGGCGACGCAAGTCCGTCGTGCGAGCAACAGTTCCGCGGGTAAGTTTCGTACGCAATCGTAACCGTCGGGGAGTGATAGGCGACGGTGGTTGGGGGCGGGAAGGGTCGCGATGATGCCCACGATTTAATAAATTTCCCCTAGGCAAATACATAGAGAAGACCCTGAACGGGACATGCGTAGACACGAATGTCCACAACGTAAATACTGCAATGTTCGAATGAGGTATCGCCGTAATTGTTAATGATTAAATAAATTAAATAAAACGCAATAGTTTTTTATATTCGATTATCGGTTTCGACGAGTCGGACGAGAAATCATCATCCGTCATCCGTCTACCGCGCGTTGGATTCCTTCCGACGGCACGTCGTTTTCAACGCATCGTGGCACTTCAAAATGTCCGGATTCCGCGGTGCTATTGTACGAATCGAACAATCAATAGCGTTCGGTTGTTCAATACGTAATTACGTAATTACGGTTAACCGTAGTTATCATTCATCCGGCTCGGATACCATCGCCTAACCCTTAGAAGCGCGTATTGATTTGACAATTATTTGATCACGTTATTGTCTAATTTCAACGTTATCGGTTTTTTTTTTACCGTCTCTTTACGGAGGTTGAAATTAATAATAAACCGAGAAACGCGGAAGAGTTTATTGCATATTTTATAAACATATTTTTCAATCGGAAAGATCGACTTAAATGTAATTGAGTGTTTATTGAATCTTATTAATATCTATATGAATCAACTAACAGCGCATAAATGTTTTAAATTGAGCTGCAACGCGCGTATGTGATACTATATAGAAGATACTACGGGAAACGCTTCCATTACACGTAAATTACACTTAAATGTTATGATGCATGTACCGTCGTACGGATATTGAATAATATATTAATGTACGAAAGTGATAAACGATTTGAACATTTCCTCGAAACGTTTGGGTAAAAAAATAATGAAAAAAAAAACTTTTTATCCCGTCATGCGATGATGTATAAGTGCAGATAACGACTTTCTGTTTTTCCTGTAGAGCGCAGAACACCGGTTTCTCGTGTGCACATCTTCGCACTCGCTTCGACCGTAAAACAATGCGAAACTTAAATGTTTGTGTGCACGTAAAACAAAATTATTGTCGTCGGTGCGAGTGTCACACAATTTCTGAGCTCGCTGCCAAAGTTCGTTGAGCGTGTACGAACGCGAACACGTTTATATACAGGGCACGCGATTTGTAATTTTTCCTCCGTCAACGTTATTTTCAGAAAACTTTCTATCGCTTACATCAACACATTTTTTTACGGTTTTCAACGCTCTCTTGACGTCCTCTCATATCCGTGACGTATATATTTTGTATCCGCGCAGTAACGTATTAATAATGACCTGATGGTTCATTATGAATTATTAATCTCCGCCGCCGGGGGTAGACGTGTTCGTTTTCGCTCCGAATTACGATCAAAACTTTCATTGTTTATTCCGTTTCGTGTAGGCCGTTGTTACGCGGTCGGGAACCGCACTGTAAACGTATGTTATGATTATAATTTGGGAAATCTACCGTCGAATCGAGTAAGCCAAAGTGCACGATCGTTGGAACACCGAAAGACGTAGAAAATATTGTGTACGTTTCGGTTTTCGAAATGAAAAAATTCGAACGTAACGCACGAACACGGGACCCCGAAAACACCATCGGGCCTGTCGGCAGTACGTCGTCGCGTACCGGTGCGTCGTTATCGTGGCGTGTTCCGGGTGCATTATCGTTTCAACAGGACGCTCCGGCCCATAGGGTTCGTTTCGCCGGACGTCCGTTCGCCCGAGCTTTTATCCTACGCTTGCCGACACCGGTTCGTCACGAACGTTTTCCAAGCACGACGTGCGCGCACAGGACAATCGGTCCTGGCCGATTCGAATCGTGTGCACGTTGCGTTTTGCCACTGCTTCGCGCGAAACGTGTTAGAACATTATTGGAATAAAAACGAATACGTGTAGAAATATATTTGGAACACGCCATTATCGTTCTCGTCGAATGGCGGCTGTCAGGACGGTCCCTCCCCGCGAGAAATCGTAATACGCAAATATTTAAACGTATCGTCATGGGGTTTTCGATTTTTATCTTCTTTTTTTTTTTTTCCATACACATATTTCCCAACAAACATTTTATTAAACAGCACCTAAATATAAAGTGCAGGTCATATAATATAAACGTTATCGGGAAACACGGTCAATAAAACGGAAAATCGCGCGCGCGAAAAACGAATTAATAACATGGTCCATCGACGTTACAGCAGCGATAACATATTCGACGTGACAATATACATTGTTATATATGCTGCTAGAACGTTTTATGTGCCGTTTAACCGATCGCGTGAAATATGTCTTTGTCGCTATTGAAAACCGTGCACGGTATCATGCGTCGGTTTAATTACCATTGGTACTACAGTTATTACGCATTGAAACCTTCCTGAACGTTTCTTCGGTCCGGACAAAGACTTTTATTTTACTGTGAACATTATACTGCACGTGTTGGTCACCATGGTTGTGTTCTAGTCAAACGCGATTCACGGTTCGTGCGTTGCGTACGGTATACTTTAGCGTTTTAAACGCACCGCGGCGGCGTTCACGAAAAATGTGTAGTCCGGAGCCGTGCAACACACAATCATATAATAAACGGTGATTGTTGTCTGCGCGTACGTCAACGCCTGCCCATCAAAAACTTTTTCCGCCGGCCAGTGATCAAACGGGTTTTTCTCACGCCGAAGACGACATAAATATTATCTATTGAAACAACGGCAACGACAACAGTCGTTGTTTCGATACGGAGCACTGCTAATAATACGTATCATTATATTGTACGATATGTATAACATGTACGCACGATCAATAACAGTTACGCGTCCATTATGCACGCGTAGTACGCATATAAGTATCGATTCGTATCGATATTTCGTCGTCGGCATATTACCGTTGTACAGTACGCGCGTCGCGTACAATTGCGTTTCGCTAACTGTTGACTGACCGAGCGCGTTCCCTACGTGCGCGCGTACGCGCCGTTTGATACGCGATTGATTGTACCATAATATGAGCGGGCGCCGCGTACGAATGATTCGTGACCACAAAGCTTTCGACGGGAACGGAATAAAACGTGTCGGGCTAATTTAGGGTTACGACGGTTTACGACGAGGGCGAACGACTGCAACGTAAAACCGTATACGGTTACACGTTTGCGAATCGGTTGTATTAATAATGCGTATAGGAGTGCGGCGCAATCGTAAGACCCGCGTGGGCGGATACGGTCCCGACGAACGTTCACATAAATCGCATAGATGTACAGAAATTCGCGCACGGGCACGGAGTTCTCCTCTTGTTTCGCATTAGCATTTTTCCGCTCTTTTTTTTTTTTTTATTTTCATTTTTTTGTCAACCCCAGGGAAGGTGTGCGTTCGATCGTAACAAACGACGGTGGGATCCACCTCAAGGCGCGCGCGGCGGTGACGTAACAACGTATGGCGGCCGTACGGTGTACGCGGAATGCGCACGTCGCACGACGAAGAATGCGTCTGAAGTCGGCCGAGCTACCGCAGGGATCCGCGAAATCCGTGCCTTTTCCGTGTTCGAGCCGTACGTCGATGTTTCCCGCGCGAATCACGCGGCACGACGACTGCCGGATCCGCAATGCTACCGGCGCTACTTTTAACGAGGCCCTGGGCAAAACTTATCATACCGATACCATAGCCTGTTGTATGCCGTGATCGAACGCGATAATATGTAATCTGATTCGGCGACAACTGCACGTGATAACGGTCAATGACAGATTCCGTTTCAGAAATGCCGTAAGACGCATTTTCTAGTTATCCCGGGTTTCCATGCTACGTGCCACACTGTTCGTTGTTGGTGCATACACGGCATATTCAATATAATATTGTTAATGTGTTTCATTACGCACCAACGGATTTCTCAAGAAATCGGCACGGATGATTCACACATTTTACGTCTCTCGGAGATCATATTCGTTTTGGATTTTTCCCGTCACGATGATCAAAATGATAGATGATAAATGCAGCGATGCCGGAATGAAAGGGTCGCGCGCGCGCGCGTGTAAACTTCAACGTCGCCGGGATGAAAGCTTTGAAAGCTCAGATATCGTTTCGGACGTTCGTGCACGCGTGCAGTACGCGAACATCCGCTTTCCGACTCGCCACCGTAATATATTATACATATGGCATCGGTCGTCGGGCTTTTAGAATATTAATTCGTGGTAAGCTCTACACGATTTATAACGTGTAATAATTATAGTAACGATAACAATAATGACAGTAAGAATAATATGAATAATGTGGTTGGCGCACGCGCACGCTTCGCAATCGTATTAATGTAATAATAATGGCAGGGCATTTTGTTTCCACGCGAAATGTACGTCTACTATTTGTACGTATAATTACTGCGGCTATAGGCTAACGCATTTGCGATCGTGTACGCGAAAGTGCAAAAATTGTGGGCTTAGCCCCACTGACCGAATCCAAGCCCTACTTAAAAAATGAATTCGTACGTTAAATGTTATTTTCGGTTTACGGATCATCGGATCACGAAATTAATCGGATTTGTAGTGTTTTATTACTTTTTATTATTATTAATAGGTACTTTATCTAAAATTAATTCGTTATGTACAAAATCATTTGAATTTATTGAATGCATCTTTTCGAAGATCATAAATCATTTAATGTTGCACTGCCAATCAACTCTGCTACCGTATGCTAATGTGTAGATTGAAAACACGGATGAGATCAAAGATGCCGTAATAACGATTTAATGGTTTAGGATAAATTAATTAGTCTTAAACATAAGGATATTAATATCGACACGTTTCAGTAATTTGGCCAACTCACTCCAACACGAGAATCAATTCAACGTGTTATTCACCTATTAAATTGTAAAATAAATACATTTAACAATAAAATATGGATTAATATTTCAGATAAATATTATTCGTCAATCGTAGAAATATTTTGTTTTGATGGTGATGGGATTTATTTTTCTAAATTAAAGGTTCTGGGCATTGTAGTTCTCTATTTGCACCAATGCGAATATGATTTCACGGGATATAAAAAATACAAAGATCTAGAAACTAAAATAGAATAACTTTCGGCTAAAAAAATGAAAATGAAATATTAAACACGTATATTTATATTTAATACACGATACACGTGTAGTTAAATTCAAATATCGTGTACCGGAGTATTTTTGATAATTACTAATACGAATAATTCTTTGTTCTCCGTTTCGGCGTCGTTTTGAACGTCACTAACAATAGGCGTTGTATACGAGTTTATTTGCAAATTTAATCGCAATTTATTTAGCCGATTGCGATCGAGACGATGGACACGCGGGTATTTTTTTTTTTTAATCGACCTCTTAACCGTACATCAGACTGCCACCGATCGCGTAATTTTCGTTCTTCGCCTTGTACCTAAACAGGCTCAGCGCGCATATTGACGCGATAAAAAAATATCGTCGTCGTATAATGTTATTATGATTAAGTCACGTAATATAGGTGTGCGAATGCCCGCGCACTGCTGCGTGGTCGTCGAGGACCGTCGGAACTAATTTCGTTTTGATCAAGTCGTGTAAGATTATGATTAGCGGTAAGGAAAAAAAAAAAAAATGAAAAAATAAAATTATAACTCCATAACCTCGGGCGGTCGCATGGAAACAGTGTAATATCATCGCATGCTACGCGAACAGGTACGTATATACACTCATGTATATTTATGCGCACAGAGGTGTACACGCCATTTCGATTTACTACCGGTTTTTTGTGTTATCGGCGTCCGTCGGTGGGTGGGTGTTAAACATTAAACTTTTATTCGGGGGCGGCGGCGGCGGCGGCGGCGGTAGCGGCGTCAAATTTAAATAATATAAATTACCGTCATTTATGTACGGCGCGCGAGCGAATGCCTATCCGGAAATCAGATTATTTCGTCCGATATGTACTCCGGTAGAATGTTAAACACCCATTACGGCGAGTTATCGATACGGCTGTACACGTATACTATAATGTATTATGTGTACACCGAAAATATCTCTAGCGAGACGGCGTCTGTCGGTTCGAAACGCGATAATAATATAATGCGTGGCAGTGGTGTTTTATCGTACTGTTGAACGCGCCGTCACGGTTTTTCAAAATTCTAAACCGTCGATTTTTCGCACATATTACTCTAGGTCGAATACCGAATAGGCACCAAAAACATGTATGCATAACATTCTTCCGAAGTACCTCCGTGTCTCTCTTTTCGTTCAAGCATTATTCGCGAGACGTAGTGAAACGCAAGAAATTCTCTCGGCGTAGACTTAATGTCCGAAACCTGGATCGCGGAAAAACGTAAAAAAAAAAAAAAAAAAAACCCCTATTATACTTTTCGTTTCGCTCGGATTCTGAAACCTACCGACACTTGCAAAAACATAATGCGCATTGTTGTACAGACCTAATCTAACCGATGCCCGCGAACCTTTTTCTTCGGTCCCGCTCGTCGGGTTGATTAAGATTCCGATTCCGTGTCTCGAATCGCAATAATCAATTGACGATACGGTTTTCGATGTCAACAATTGTATCCGGTATTAAATGTTAAAATTATGTTTTCGACGAGGTTTATTTGAACTTTCGACGCGGCCGAAAAAAAAATACGACCCACGTGGACAAAAAGGTGGCCGACAACTGGTACGACAACCCGTCCATCGCGTAAAATCTCTCTAAGGAATTTTCTTCGGTTCAAATGGTGGATCGAGCCTGAACCGTGCACGCGCACACGACAATAACAAAAAAAAAAAAAAAACAGGCGTTGCGCACACGCACATACCATCTCGATCGTGTTCTTACCGCGGACCCACGGACGTGTACCGTGTACCCGGTCACGGTCGGCGCGAGGCATCGCATTATTCCGTAGTGTCCCTCTCGCGACGACGGCGTTCCGATTCTTATCAATTCGACGTGCAACGCGCACGCACGGCAACATGTGATCCGTTAATGATGGCCGACACGAGCGCGCAATACTTATTGATGATGGTTTAACCGCGTTACGTGTGTCACAACAACGGAGAGGAGAACGCGTTCCTTCGGCGACTCCTTCGAACGGACATACGGCGTGCACCGGGTGCACACGAGTGTTTCTATTATTGTTATTATTATTATTATTATTATTATTATTATCATCATCATCGTTATAGGTAGTCCGGTGATTAATGATCGCGTATTGTGCGCGCGTACGCACAAACGTTGTGTGTACGCACAACAAACGCAACGCTTTTTACGTTTACACGGTCCCGTCCCGTACACCGTGAGACCCTGCGGTGCGTGGCTGTTGTACGATTCCACGCATTATACGCGCATACGTGTACGGATGTGTGCAGGTACGGGTAAATGTTTGCTGCTGCGTCGCGAGGGTCCCGCGGTTGATGGGTTTGGCTTTCGCCAATAATCGTCCCCGGTAATCGGATTTTTACGCGAGTGCGTGCGCTCGCCGACAAAGAGCGCGGCCATTGCGACGTCTCCGGAACGAAAATCGTCTAAGAGAAATATAGTATCCGGCGACGCTTTGGCGCGCAACGGCGTTCGTCGTCTTCGCCCGGTCGTCGGCACCCGAGATACCTGAACGTATCCGGAACATCGGAACTCGATTTGAATTTTCATCGCCGCTCACCGCTTATCGGATAGCTCGTTTTTACGCGGGCATCCGATTTGCAATGCGAAGCCGAATATTTTTTGAGGCCGGCACACGATCAAACTGTGCGGTCGATTATGGGAATAACGAGAAGGTCTTTAAAGTTTATCTTTAAATTCCCGAATCGTAATACCCGCGTACAGGAAAGTGCATTGATTTCACTGTTGTTGAGCTGAAAATTCGTTACAACTAAAACGATCTTCGTTCAACGGTGGTTCTATTTCTTTGATATGGAAATCTTTTATCGTAGGGATTATACTAGTATTTGATTTCCAGTTAAAAATATGTTAACGGATCCTAACGATGCGACGAAAATACGTACAGCACAATGTAGGCTAGCATCCGAACTGTTTTATATTGATTCAAATCGTTTATGAAAAGTCTAAATCATTTTTGACGGTCACCGGTAAGAGCGTACTACGAAGAGTAGGTAATTTCTTCGCAGTGTTAGATACACAGGAGCCGACTGAATTGTTTGAAATATTTTCAAAGATGCTCGGGATAGTATCATAAAATGTTTTTATAATTTAATATCTTATGTGTAACATAAAAAAAAATGTTGAAGAGTTAGAAATAATTGATTTTATTAGAAAATAAAAATAATTGTAAGTCGCACAAAAGTCGAATTCATAAATCCGGATAAGAAGTGTATTCAAATCCGGATTTGAATTTCCATGTAATTGAGAAAATTCAGATTTTCGTATTTCATGCCCATCTCTAATGCCATTAATAATGAAGTATTTTTTTAAAATTCATATATGTGTCTACGGTTCAACCC
This sequence comes from Sipha flava, assembly GCF_003268045.1. Taxonomy (NCBI): domain Eukaryota; kingdom Metazoa; phylum Arthropoda; class Insecta; order Hemiptera; family Aphididae; genus Sipha; species Sipha flava. The sequence continues at coordinate 50,442 of NW_020273361.1, forward strand.
GATTTAATGTATTTACAAGACTCATGCTGCAACGCATCCATATACACGCATAATATCGTTGTAAAACTCCAAACACACGCACTTATCATAATGTGTAATATTACGTAATTTTTGAACCCCTCGAGCGGACTTCGCGAAAACGCGTTTTTAATTCGACCGATTTGTCGGCGCGTCGAAATATAACTGCAAAGTCTCTTGCGCACGAAACGTAATTGCTTTTTTTTGTAATAACATTATACGGTACACGTTTTAAAACCTAACCCGTAGCCAAGCATAATAAATATTATGTAAATTCCATGCACCACGTCAGATGCTGAATAAATAGAATGGAAATAAAATACCGTTCCATTCAACTGCATTTATTTTTATTTTTTATGAATTATTAATAAATCCGTTGGGATTCGAATTTCACGTATTATGGTCAAGTTATAAATATCATCAACACCCAGCCGTACGCTGGGGACCGAGTGAATATTTTCCCTCCCGATACAATAATACGTCCATAACATACCGATCGCACTCGGATAAAGTTATTTCGATGATAACCGTTTATGATTAGGTGCATGCATATTTAATCGTACTAAAAATGATATATGGGTGTACACGAAAAATTATTAATTCGATTTCTAATTCGACGTCAGAAACTGTTTAAGATGTTACGCAGCGCAGCACACCCTACGAGGAAAATAGTTTAATTAAAAGAGTGTCGGGACAAAGTCGCTCGTGATTTTGTTACACGTCAAAGTGAACCTACGACGAAGTTTTAGCGTCACCCCTTTTGTATAATATTGTTATTATTGCTGTTGTTTTTATTATTAATATTATTACACGTTTATGTAACGTGTATATTGTTTAAGAAACGTTTGATTTATGTAGTGTATACAAGTCAAGTGAACCCGCAAACTTTCCGAAATGTGCTATCGACTTCGGGAAACGGGCGGGAAGAGAAAAGAACTGTTCACGTCATATCTATACGTATAAATATATACACACACACGCACACGCGGGTGCGCTCGAACGCGATCCAAAGTCGAAAGAATAACGTAACGATAATAATATCATAACAACGGGCGTATAAAATGCGTATGTAAATAAACGGGTAAATTTAAATCGATGTATAATCGAAAACGTCTAAGGGCATATTTATGCTCACCTATATACTTTGTCGTCGGCGCATTTATGTTTATAACGTAATATATCGACCGGGGACCACCGGAGAACGGCGCGATTTCGTCGAGATTACACAATAATATACAGATTTCCTTTTTTCGGAATAAATTGAAAAATCGGCACAACGTATATACGCCGTCTGTGTGTATACGTATATATTGTATATATAATATATATATATATATCCGATAAAACGTATTTAAATGACGTTCGCGCGTTCGTGAAGACACCTACTCGCATATAAATATAATAAACTACATCATCGGTACGAATAAAAACCCTCCCCTAGCAAGCCGCTTTTACGCGGATATTTATATATATATATTTATATGTATGTATACGTGGACTTGCGCGGCAGATATCATATATTAATAATATACGCGACGGTCTCTCCGGGGGGTTTCCGGTAGGTCCACGCGTGATTCAAATGCACGCGTCTCCACCGCTTTCGCAGTCACCGTCCCCCGTGCTTTTTCATTTCCGGAATCCACCGCTGGAGTTTCGGCTCTTTCGCAAAAGTGTCACGTGTCGCCGCCGCCCTTTCTCCCCCGAACACACGTATACACCTACGAGCGCCGTGTGCGTGCGGACCCTTCGAGCGCCACAAATACATCACGTCCCGGGGTTTTCGGATTTACGCGCATTTTATGAATTTTCCCGCCTGCCACTGCTCCTCGCGCACCAGCCGTAAGACGTTGTAAGTCCCGTATATATATTCACACCGCGATCGTCCTTCGAGCGTGCTAAACACTTTCGGTCAAAGTTCGGAACGCGCGCGCGCAACGGTGTGCGTGTGTGTCTATGTGCGAGTGCACGCGTCACGCCGAAAGGGATTACCGCTGCCGTCCCGAAGATTTTCGTTTCGGTCGGTTTTTTCCTACGGTTTTTTTTTCTGCCGTCGGTTCCCCGCTGCCATTCGTTCCGCTCGCGCGTACACGTTATTTTCTCCGCTTCCCGGAGCCCAAGGGAAAGAAAATAAAAATAAAAAAGAAAGACATCGAAAAACTCGGAAATCCGGATAAGCCGCGAAGACGTGGTGTCGGCGCAAAAAAAAAAAAAAATCCGACACACAGTGTACGCAAGCGCCCGCGCGCGTCAAACGGCAAAAGTTATCCCCCGTGATTTGCATGTTACGCGCAAAACGGACCCGAGCAAAAAGTTCACGTTGCCCGCTTACGTGCAGCAGCTATAGTGGTTCCGCATCGAATAAAAAAAAAAAATATTCTCCCCCATCCCAACCCCATTCGTTCGAATCGAATGCACCGTTGAAAAGCGAACGGAAAACGCGTTAAAGCGATAGATATTCGACGATCGATTGTGACGTCTACGACGAATCACGATTTAGGTGGCAACGAGATCTAGTGAACCGTCTAGTTTTCGGGGCCGAGTATCTGATGTAACTTGTCGTCGTACGCGTCACCGTCGCGAAATTTCGAGTATTTACACTTCATGTATGTGCGCGATAATAATTCGAGATATTGAAAAATTGGGCGATCAGTTTCCATCAGAACGCGTCGCTATTCGCGGGATATTTATTCGAACGATCCACCATTGGATTCGAATACTGATTCGAATCCAATACGCGCAGGCTTATCGAGTGGTGAACTAACGTTGAAATAAGGGCCTAAGACGTGATTCGGATTGTCAAGGATTTCGAGTCGTCGATATTCGTCAGTCAAATCCACCGTGCACTCGAATGCATTTACGCACACGAACGGAAGTATACCACCGTCGAGGAGGATAAGATAGTTCACTTTTACTTTATTATTGTAATCGCAAAACGGAATCTCGCCAAATCTTTTTCTCGTTTTTTCCTCCGTCGGTGTTTTGTAGGGGCGAACAACGGGCGCGTTTTACAATTTGCTAAAAAGCTTTTTGAAAACTTCCACTTCCGCGCATCGACGTCGTCGTCGTTGTCGTCCGTCCGCCTAAAGGGCGCCGCTCCAGTGCTGATGATGACGAAGCGACGGACGAAATCAAATTCTGTCGTATAATCTCTTAAAAAGCCCCAGCTCCCTTGTTCTCTTTTTTCGTTTTTCTTTTTTTTTAATTTCTTAATTTTTTACGGCAGTGGTTCTCAACATTTTTTTATTCATGGCACACCCCGTTTAAATCACAAGTTTTCGCGGCACACTCATGCACTTGACAACAACAAAAACTTTGGTTACGCGCCAAGATATCCAGTTGGGTTAAAAGCGTACAGTTTACCTACATGTGTATCATCTTAGCTGCACAATTAATTGACATTTAACTGTCATAGTTTCATCAATCGGTATTTTCAAGTGTCAGTCATTTTTCACGGCACACCTAGTCGAACTCGCGGCACACCGGTTGAGAACCACTTGTGTATAGTGTGTATGTGTGTATTTATGTACAATCCCGAACGACAATTGACAACGTTCGATTATGAATTGAAAACTTCGTGACTTAACGCGTCGTCCGGAAAACAGCAACACTATTCTACCCCCTTTCCCATACTTCGCCACTCGATATCATTGCGTTATAGAGATCCGATAATACTATCAGCACTGGGCGTATCTGCAATACGGATGTAGTAGACGATATATGTACGGCGGAAAAATCATAAAACCGTGTGTTTTAATTTTCGAGATAAGGGAACACCGAACGAGAGTATTTTTTTGTGCGGTTCCCCTACGTAAATGATTTTCAAATGAGGAGGTATGATTTTGAAATATCCTGATTAGCACTATCTTAACGCGTCTGGCCGTTTCTGACCGTCGAACCTCGAACGTCCTTCTCGTCTGATCTTATTACGGTACGTTATTTTTGTTTAATTATTTTTTTTCAATCCTAGCGATTCGACACGAGGAGTTGAACAATTTACCTGCAACGCAAAATAACTCGTACACGATTACACCGTGCGGAACGGAAGATCGCCGAAAAGGTTTTACAACGCATGCACAAACGACCTATTCGTACACGTAATATACATAAGTGTACAACGAACGCTGTTACGCACAGACCGCGGGCGTGAATTTCCCACGAAAGTTGTTCAACGCTATACGATACCAACCGCTTAATTTAAACTGGAAGAGATGTAATCGTCGTTAGATTAAATGGTATTCCTGGTGCAATTATCACTGCAAAAGGAGTTTTATTATACGAATCCTGACCGTGAGTAGTATTCGGAAAGCCGATAAAACAAGCTCGCGTTTTTTTAATTATAACTCAGTTTATTAATGTAACTTTTGTTGGCAGAACAAAAAAAAAAGAAAATAATAAATCTATTCAAAGTACAACTGCATACGTTTTACGCATTAAACCGAAATATATTTTCTACACCAAAACATTTGAGAGTAAATAATTTTTAAATAAAAACGATTTTTCGATGACAACTATTTTGATTATGTTTTCCTTGTATCGACGAATTTCCGTGTGAAGAAATGACGTTGGCAAATCGTACTCATGCGTACGGTATTAGTGTTCGATGTGTTTCGTAGTTGAATAAATACAAAACAGTCAATATAAAGATTTTTGTTGAAGAAAAGATAATCTTAAAACAGTTTTATTGTTCATTTAAACATAATTATTTATCAGCAAAGTATTATAATTTTATAAAAAAGAAAAAAATACACGCAATTATTTTATTTAATAATTACGGTAGATTTTCAGTAATGAATTAACTCATTAGTAATTTAGTAATAAATAATTTTTCAAGTATGTTTGTTAGTGGTGAATTAAGGTTAGGAGTAGTACATATATTAGTCACTCTGGAAAAAAAATTCTCGCATTGTTAGAATAAATTCTTAGAATACCCACCTATTGTACAAAAGTAGCCTCTTGATTTAACGATATTAACCTACTAGTACAATATAAACGTTCAAGCATCAACTAAAATCATCAATAAATAAAAAACGATTAGTGTCCCATAAGACACACAATCCCCAGATTGTTTAATATACCACAGTTTAAACGTTATTGTAGGTGTGTCCTATGTTCTTTTTCTACTCTTTAGACTGTTATTAGGTATTCATTTTTCTTGATTTCAATGTTTTAAAAACGTAATTTATCATCATATGCGGTTTATGTAAATATCAACTGATGTATTCGTCAATTATTTCAAACGTTATTGCGAGATAGTGGTGATCTATTATCTAGGACGTTATCTGAATCAATGGTTCGGACAAATATGAAAATTAAATGCCAAATACACGTACTTATTCGAATAATTAATAAATCAATACAAACTGGATCGATTTCCAACTGAGTAGTAGATACGTTATTAATACACAAGAAAAAGATAGGAAACCCTAGAGTCGGCGGATAACGATCGAAGTGTTTTACATCCGCGAGGGTGATAAATATTTGCGCGTTACAAATTCTAACGGCAATGTCTGAATTGTTTTTAACGTCGGACTGGGTTTACACTGCAGCATAATCGTTCGCAGGAATTATTTCGTAGAAGGTTTTTTTTTTCAAGTGCATGTTGGTGGAAATCCTAAGATGAGGTAATATTGTTAAGGTGTGATTAAGTGTTTAAAATCTCGTAATCGAAATAGTATAATCGCAAGATAAAAAATTAATTACCGCAATTCAGTGTATTACAATTTAAATTGTTCGCTGGTATATATACACATACACACACACCGAAACGTAACGTGTATAGTATACACTGTTTACATTACAATAAAACTGTTGAATCGGGTCATTTTATAACGAAATTAGTAGTTTTTAAATCGTACCTACTCCGCTCGCTAACCATTGCATCGTTTAGCTAATGCGTTTGGCTACGTCCGCTGTATTAGCTACGCCCGAATAAAAATCATGTTTATAACGTCTTCGTGTATTATATTATTACGTACAGCGCTAATAAATATTTCTCCGTTGGCTTTTATTGTAATAATGCAAATTACCGCGTTTTTAATACCGTGCATATTACACACGTTCGGAATTACCATAATGAGCAGTGTTCATTATTGCCGTAATAACACTATTGAGATTTTTCGTTCTATCTACGTATATGCGACTGGCTGACGATGTGTAGAGTTGGTTTATAATATTTCTAAAGGAATTAAACGGTTTTTAAATTTTCTAAGTCGTCACGACACAATGACGGATTTTGTTTTGTTATTGATTATTAACGTGAATATTTCGATTCCATGCTTCATCCTAACCCCCATCCGGTACGAATCGAATCACAACCAGCTGAAATAAAAAGAGGAAGAAATTAACGGATAATATGTAGACGCCGATGAGCCAACGAGCGAGGAAGAATAAAATAAATTGGAAATGTCGGGCAGTGGCGCCGCAATATAAAATGTGTACACGATGAGTACGAAAAGCTTAAAGTGTTGAGGGGACGCAAGGGAACTCAGCCCCTACCTCTTGCGGCACTTATAAAGTGTTCTCTTTAATATTTCTCCGAAAAGTTTACTGAAATGCTCAACTGTTTGATAAAAATAATCATACACAATAAAGCAGTTGAAAAATTGGCTTTGCAATTTAATTTATGCCACTAGGTGTAAAACAGTGTTCTACAAACAAAACTAACAAATATTAAACATAAATTATAAATTATATAGAAATATAATTTTATTAAAAGACATTTACAATCAGTTATTTAAAACAATAAGTAATTTAAAAGTTTATAAATTTTTACAACACAGGAATAATA
>NW_020273362.1:0-7067 GCF_003268045.1 Sipha flava
TTTCCAGGACCAGTTTTGTTTGTTTTGTTTGTTTTTTTTTTTTTTTTTTTAACTTATAGTGCCATTAGGAATTAGACTGTCACTGCAATTCTCGTCCAACAGTTCGCGCAACGTTTACTCGATTTTATTATGCTATTATATTGTTGTTGTTGAATATTATTATTATCGTCTCGGATTGTTTGCGTGCACAACCTTCGGTCGGTTCGTCATATAGATACATATACGTATACATTATGCTCTAAATATATAAAGTCTATATCCGTTTGTACTATATACACACACTCACAAGCTCTGTTTCGTTCAAATAAATTATGTACGTATATTAATGTATATGTATATTATATATGAACATACAAAATCGGGACGAGGATCGCAGTGAAAATAATGCTAACGTACCAAAGGTGGTATTTGCGTACTTTTGTTTTTGTTTTTATTCTATTTATTTATTTTTGTTTTATTTTTTCATGTATAAAAAAGAAAATAATCGAAAAAAATTCGTGTGACTAAAGTGTAACTATATAAAATAACTAATAACTCGATAATAGTTTTAATAACTATATTATATATACGTAACGCAAAAGTATAAGTAATTATTTAAATATGTGTACATATTATGTGTCTAGACTTTGTATATTTTATTAAGGAAAAAAAAATTTACTATTTAGATATCGGTCCATGTCACTTCTTGTTTACTTGTTTTTCACACAAGCTATTATTATATTATTTTTTCAAGTTCACGGTAATATTTTATTATTAATATGGTTAAAAATAATTTTATATTTTTATTTGTTTGGAAGGGAATAAAAAAACGTCATGTGCAATTTCGTTAACTCCAAATCTCGTTCGCTTTCCGTACACAGAACACCAATTATATTATAAATATATAAATCATTGTACGCTCGTGCGAAAACGATTGATTTCATGCTAGTTTAAATTTTTTCAAATGCAAATTATTATATTTCTTTATGTATATACCTATAAATATAAATATATTTAAAACATTATTATTATAGGAATTATGTTTTTAAAAATTAAAAATCAAAGCAATTAATTTAACACTATTTCTTCGTAATATTGTACAGTTCAGAGAGATTTTATTTATATATTATAAAAAAATTAATATACAATTTTATTATTATTATTATTATAGTAAAAGCGTGCGTGTGCTGGTAGAATTCTTAATTTTATTAACCATTTTGTTTTTCGTTTTAATTTTAATTTTTTTTTCTTTTTGTAAGAAAGAGTTCTTGTACAAAAAAAAAAATGTATCTTTTCTGCAAAGCCTGGCAAGGATTACCTCTAATTTATTTTTACATGCTAGGTAAAACAGTGTAAAAATGAAAGAAAAAACGACATATATACGTAATTAATAAGTCTTGTTTATTTTTTTGAGTCGTGATAAATTATAATGTTATGAGTACTTATGTTGTAATACCGAAATGAAAAATGGAAAAACATTTTGAGAAAAAAAAATTATGTGAACACATTTTTAATTTATCCACATGTTTAATATTAATATTTTTAATGTTTTTTCCGATTCGAAAGAAAAAAAATATTTATTTGTCTATGTAATAAACGGTCAGTACAATGAATAATAATATAACCGAGTGTTGTAATGCGGCATTCACGATAAGTTCCTCCTAAAATATTAGAATTAGTGTTCGTTACATTTTAGATTAATTAAGTAGAATTTTATGTTAATTAAAGAAATAAAAATGAAAGTTTTTTTTTTAATAAACAAAAACATAAAAAAAAAAAATCGTTATACGCTCTATTATGTTTGTACATTTCATGTATTGTAAACCGTATCATGTACAGTACGTATCATTATATCGTGTGCAAGTGCAGTCGTAGAGTGTTCTCAGTGCGGTATCGTATTGCCGCGTACGTACGTTTCCTGACGGGAAAAAAAAAAACATGGAAATATCGAATTTTCAATATCGATTATTAGCAGGGCCGGCGAGAACTTCTAAGGGTCCCGGGGCTGTAGGGGTTCCGAGCCCCCTTCTCTTTGCAATTGTTTGACCAAGACGCACCAAGACCACTTGTACAACGAAAACATTGTGTACAATGCCGAAACGACGGACCCTCTCGGACGTATGAGCCCCGGGTCTCTAGCCCTCTCTGCTCCACCCTCTCGTCGGCCCTGAGTATCAGTAATTATCAATATCGAATTATCAGCACCGCGTCGCCGATCAATTGTTCGACGGGCACGGAACGATGGCCGTCGTTGCGTATCGCACGTCCCGCAGGTCCACGTGGCGACGACCGTCGGTATGTTTCTAAATTTATAATCGCGCCGGACATCTGTGTTGCTGCTGAAAACGCGCGCGCTCGCGTTTGACGGACGGCCAAACGGTCGTGGCACTCGCGCGCGCGTCAGCCGAACGGAACAATTAAGACCGAACGTCGGCGGGCCGCGACGAAAAAACTCCGCGGTGCGTGTGCGTTTCCTCCGCGCGTCGTACGTGCCGAGAACGTAGGCCTTTTTACGGTGGCGGGGGGGGGGGGAAAGGGAAAGAGAACAAGACGACGGACAAGAAAAAACCGGCACCGAGCACATGATTATTACGGAATAATAGACGACCGAGGAGTACTCGGGGGTTAAGCGAAGGCAGCCCCTAAGGGTGGTGAGACGTATACGTAATGATATAATGAGACGGGCGCCCGGTGATTTATTCGTGCGGCCTCCCCCGCGCGAGTATACGAAAACACGTGTACCCGTCATGGTGGATTGGACACGTGGTGTATGTACATTATACATGTATGTTTGTGTTTACGTTGTTGTTTCCGACTGTTTTTTCCGCAACAATCGTATCGTGTCGCGAGTACGCGGGTGACGCCGAAATCGATCGTCGACTACTCCGACCGCGACGTGTGTGGTGCGATCAAGTGCGTGGTGCGACGACAACAACGGTCGTTCGATATCGGTCGACAAAGTGAACGTTAAGCATTACATTATTGTCTTCGCGATACCTGAGACGCGAAAAAGTGTTTCCCGGGCCGGAAATCATGCGAAGGATCGCGTTTCCGACGGATTTTCGACCGCGCGTTCGCGAGCAGTGCGGTCCCGCGACGCTATAATATGTATGCAGTGCGGTTACGGTTACGGTTTGAAGTGACGAACCCGTGTGCGGGCGTGTGGTGCGTGCGCGCGTTTGTGCGACTTCGATCGTGTGCGACGGACCACCCCCACCCCAGGAGGACTGGAGACCTTGGTTCCAGGATCCACGTACAAGGCGTGACGGACTCAACTTCCGCGTCCTGACGGTGAGTGTTCCACGTGTGTTTGTTGCAATGTTCGTTTTGTAGAGATTCTCGTCGGCCGCCGGGCAAACGGTGATGCGACATGGTTTAGGCACACCTCGTACTTTAGTATTGTAGGCGGTGCTCGACTTGGCAAAATTAAAGAAGGGGGACAATCTGTTTGCTTTAAAAAAAAAGGGGGCGTCCCCAAAACTTGTAGAGCGTTATAATTATAACGTAATCATAGTAAGAGGAAGCTAAAGTTTCTGAAAATTAGTTGGGGTACACCGTCATCCTACGTCCCCCCACAAGTCGAGCACTGATTGTAGGCACGGCAATGGCACTTTGACCCAGCACTGAGTTGCCCGTGTAAACTTATAAGTGAATAACTTTCAACCCTTTCTCTTTGAACCTTTGAACTGTGCATGGACAATTTTTCGATACTGTTTCGGTTACGAAAATATCGTAAAGCACAAATATCGATCGCGTATAGGGACCGTTGTGTTAACCCAGATTCGTCGATCCGTTCCTTGACTGTGCGTGTGTACACGTAGTGGTGGTGGTGGTGGTGGTGGTGTGAAATTTATGTATCGTCTCTTTATCACTTCCACATCGTCGGCGAAAACCGCCAGAGAGCCCCGGCTAACACGGCGACTGTACGCCGATGATGAACACCCTCTGCTCCGGCGCCGTCGCGCCCGTACCAACCCGGCACTGTTCGACGTGAGATATGGAAGTCGGTTAACCCTGCTCACCGCCCCCGTCCCCGCTCACCACCCGCGGTCACATAAATCAATGTGCTTCTCGCTGCGAACCCCTTATGTGCCGCCCGAAGCCGTCTCCACCGCCGTCGATCGCGCGTACGCCGTACGCGTGTTCTTGGTTTTTCCGGACATCGGCGATACAGGGACACGAATGAAAATAGCCGTGCAATACGGGATATGGTTTTCTCCTCTCCGCGGTCTACGACGTCGTCGTTGTCGCTAACGACCTGACGACGGTATATTTCTTCACCGCAGCCGCACGTTATCGCGCGAAGTGTTCGTTCTCTTTTATTTCTTTTCTTTTCCATTTTTCCTTTCTTTGCACGCGCACGTACGACCACGTCCCATCGAGAAGCGAAAGCACATACGTTTCGAAAATAACATATTACTCCCGCACCCGCACACCGCTCTACAAGCGTATTGTAAATGATGTTTACGTGTCGAAACGGATTTTGCGAGATATTATCCCGTGCACATTTTGTAAATGTATACATATATATATTGGTCGTCGAATTTTTATGCTATCCGTACTACTTTATAGAAATGTTAAACGTACGCGTAGGCGGTGAAAAACTATACAAGAGAAACGTTTAAACTTTTCTCCATACGACTGTGTATGTATACGAGTGAGGGTTTGTAATCGAGGCAATAGACAGCTAGTTCGCGTCGTTATCAAACCAATTTCCATTTCAACAAGTGAACTTTACGCCGCTGGCCCAAGGTTATAACACAATGCTTCGGTGCTTCTACCTGGATTTTAATCGAAAACTCCGGACGGGTCCGACTAGGGTTTTCGCTCGACAGCCGCTGCCACCCTATCCCTTGTGACCGCACCGCCACCCCTCAAAACAGCCGCAGGACCGCCGAAGGGGGGGGAAAGCTCGCCAACCCGTATATACGTATATATAATTCGCCGGAGCATATACACGAAATTTATATACATATATATATTTTATACATATTCATATATACGCACGGGCGTGACGCGGCAGGACGAATTCAATATCTCACGCACAACGGTGTGCGGTCTACTGATGCTAGTGCCGCCGTTGAATTGATTAGGGCTTTTGCGTGCGTGACGCGCGTCGTGTCTCCGCGCGCGTTTTCCGTTTCCACTATATTTACATAACACCACTAGGTGTATATACTATATACAGTGTACAGTGCACGCGAACGTGTATCGTGTACGTCTCCCTCACCCTATATCTCTCCATAAATACGTGTTGTTCGCATGTGTGTGTGTGTGTGCGTGTCGTCTATGCCGCATATGTGTACACGTTGGCGTACAGAGTGTGTGTGCAGCAGCATTTACTACGTGTGCGTATACACCGTGCAATACTCTCTCAACAGTGAACGATGGAGCAGGCACCGTGGCGACGAGTGGGGAGGGCCATAAATCAATACCCTAGCCTGGACCTCGTGTGTATATACATGTGTGTATGTATAGTATGTGTTGCAAAGGGTGGCGGGCACGTTGTAGGCGGCGATGGCCAGGGTTTTCAACGTATACAGAGTACGGTTTATTAGTAAGTAGTTGTGTAACGCTCGGCAAACAAAACAACGCTGCGCTGCCGAAAATCGTCAAAATACCTCTTGAGCTTTTCACTCGTTTAACCCTCTCCCTCGTATCCACACACACACACAAATTCGTATTTATTTCGCCCACACCGTACGTCGCGTGTATGTGAATTATAGCCATTTAAGTGTGTGTGTGTGTTCGTACGATCGTATGCCGCAGTTTCGGAACTTCGCATTGGAACAGTATATATTATGTTATATATACATATCTACTATAAGGTTCAGGAGGGGGTGGAAGTGAGTGATAATTGAATTCCTTTTGCGTTGGAATTTCACTTGGATGTGACTTTCAGCGGACGCATTGTTTTAATCGACACCATAACCTATGTGTATACTCACCGCCGAACAACGTTATTAATTATTCAGTGTATATATACAAATGCCTAATGATTTACGTCGACCGCGCAATAATGTAACATCGTCGGTGTCGACGTTCCCGAAACTTTGTCCATTTGAGTATACGAGTTTTTTTTTCACTTAATTAGAACGCTCGTTTTACCACTCGTGGCTCACCCCCACTCTCGTATTAAATGCGTTAAAAAAGTTTTCAAAGTTTATTTTCTCGGTGACGACACACATTTAATTGTATATCTCGTATGCACACGTAAATTCGTATTTTTATACATGGTACACACGAACAAATGTCCGTAATCCGAATGGTATAGGTCCTAAGAAAACAATACGTACACATATCGTATATCGATCCGGAGGAGGAATATATTGTCATCCGCAGTCGTGCTGATTCGACACGCGAAACAACATGTACGAGCATACGTAATATAGATTTAATACCGTATATGTATTCCTTCAGCGATGTTCGAGATTTATAAATACCATAATCGACCTTCGTGAGTTTGATAAATCACTTGTTTCGTTCGTACGTTCTGCACATACGTGCGGCGGCGTTGCATAGTTTTAAATGAACGTTAACGTTTTCCCGTGCGGAACAAATGGCAATATATTTTAATTCTATTAAAACGTCCAAGCATGAATAATCTTTGCCGCCGATCATCAAACAATCGTTTAAACTTTCAGAAACAATACCGGACTGCACCGACGATCGATCGCAATCGACGTTGGTGTACTATAGTGCGCACGCACCTCAATCTGTACGTAAATAGAATCATTCGGTGGCGCGAAATGATAACGACCATTTGACTTCGATACTTATCTGTACGTAAACAACGCGCCGTTAAATATTGTTCGCGAATTCTCTGGCCAATTGTCGACGTCGTAGTCACGAACGTACTATGTAATCACAGTATAACATTGCCATCCACTCGCAACACCAATACCGTTAATTGCTAAACCACGTCAGAGTGTTGGCCGTTGATACCGAAATGTATACGTGTACAACGCATCGTGTGCGACACATACACAGAAATAAATTTCGCGTCGGCGACAGACCGAAATGCGGTCGCGATATCTACGTACAAGCGTGTATTATGTACGTGCATGCGATGATGATAATAATATACG